>NW_026925938.1:52500-77500 GCF_032062105.1 Saccostrea cuccullata
CCACTGGGTGTAATATGAGTCTGAATGAGCCTAGTGGAGAAAAATATGTTTTAATCTAGCTGTAATAATATAGCCCTCTCCGATCTTTTTTTGGGGAGAGGGCTACAACTCCTTAGGATCTTTCTAATGGCGCAGATGCGGCAGTGGATCATTACCGCAAGGATTTTGACTCAAATTATTGATCAGTAAACAGCTATTTTATTATCATCTCTTATCTGGAATCCAAAAATGTAATTATATGCAAAACCTAAATTAATCCAAAAATATTCACAACGATCCATATATCGGTTATTTTTCGTGTGTGTCAACAGGTTAACTTGAATTTATCCGCCATGTTTACTGACCTTGATGGATTGTATATTGGGACAGCCAATGAGAATTTAGGTTCTATAGAAACGGATCTACTAGGAATTCCCTTATTTTAAGCATACATATCGCTGTTTGTGCAAAAATAACACTTGAAATGGTTTAATTTAAGGAATGTTTTTTAGTTTTGTGTGAGTTATTGGTGTGTGAATCACACAGACTTGTCACGTAGGCATATTTCATGAAGCGCGCTAGTGCTTCATGAAAAATATTCCTATGTGCAAGTCTGTGTGATTCACACACCAATAATTCACACTTAACTAAAAAACATTCCTTATATTTACATTTTACCTGTTTGTAGGCAACTAAAATATACTCAATATTTGAATTTCTCGCTGTCCTATATTATTGCATTTTACTAACGTCGCTGCAGTCTCATTGTGACGTCACGTTAACGCACGTTTCTCCGTGTATATTTCTACGCGTGAGTATACACGAAAATGTTTTTCAAATCAATTTCACAGTAAGCTTACTAGAAAAAGACAGCGAATGTAAATATTTATCGATGCTTTTAGATATATTATAGCACAATCGTTTATAAACATGGACATTTGCTTTATTTGGTTGTTCCAAATTTCAAGCGAAAGTCTCACTACGTCACACGTGAACTGTCATGGCTGCTGAATATTGCAGCTGGGAAAAACACAGATTTATTTTACATAGTTTTCGAGTTTAAAAGACTATGTTGTTGACAGTGAACAAATATTCCGTTTAATAAGAGGTAAGTTTAATGTAAAAATAATTTATTTTGCCTTCAATTGCCCGTATCAAGAAAATACATTTGCACCATTACGGAGATGCGATGGAATTGTAGCTCTCTCCAGAAAATAACAGATAAAAATCAAAGTACTCAGAAGTACTGAAAGCCGGGCTCATTTACAGGGTAATGAACAAAGACCGCAATGACAGTTTAAAAACAAGCTGATTCAGACATTGAAAAGATGATTATATATCTATATATTTCATATATAGCATTCAAAAGCTTTAAAATTAATTAAAATGTGGCTAGAATTTAACAGCGTAAAATATTTGTCACATGTATCCTTTCGGGGTTTTACATACCAACAGAAGTAAATAAACGCTCAGATGCAAGAAGATTATTTAAGGTCAACCAATTGTGCACAGATGGGTCCTCAGCGGGGAGTTTTGCATCAAAGCGTACATCAAGTCAATAATGGTGTTCCCCGCATTTGTATAAGCTTGATAGTACACCCTTTATTAATAGAATATGACGCAGACAGGGATACCTGATGAAAACCTTTCGCATATTTTAACCAAATGATTAATCATCGAAAACGATATAAAGTATTTTATAATAATAATTATTTTTGACAATTTCAGATAACTATGAAAATAATTCAGTGTTTGTATTGCCTCAAAGGTGATTGCGCAGACGTACTATATTCTAACTCGTAAATTTAATTTGGCGGTGAAGAAGCAGCATTTTCTGTTGCTCACCGTCGCAATAGCCGGGCATTTCTCTACGAGAAATGAGCCCGGCTAAAAATCGGAGATGGCTACATTTTTGCAGCTAGTTTTGATCAAGTGGTATCAGATGAATAGACAAACAGCTAGACAGAGGAACAGACTAATCACTATAGGGTGCCGCTGAATGAGGATTCTAATCCACTGCAATGAATTCTGAAGAGTTGAATGTTACATGTGTAACTTACATATTTTACTTACTTTTGTCTTCTGTACAACCATTCCAATAAGGCCATTTGGTGAAACAGAACTTTCAAAGTAGGCTAGCAGTTCTCCAACGAGCTGGGCATATACATCAGATGACAGACCAGGGATTAAGCCTGTACTGGAACTTGCCTCCTCATTAACAGTTTCTAACGTTGGTGCTGCTGATCTTAATTTTTTCTTAACAGGTGAAAAGTCTCCTATTTCTTCGGGACTTTTTCTTTTTACCTATTTTGAAGATTCATATTCTTTAATCTTAAATATAATTTAAAATAAAGTGCCACGCCACAGCATGATACGCCCGTCAAAAAATTACACAAATATCTTTAACAGTTTAGAGTGCAAGAAAATCACATCAACCTTGATTCTGAGATTTCCATGATTTTTCCATTTTTTAAAAAAAAATATTTCTTTATCCATCCCCTGTGCTGTAGGCATAATTATAACAAATATTACATTAACGGATAGATTTCTATACTGTTTGTGTTAGACTTTGTCAAATGCCGGCCATCATCAGGGATTTTTTTAGGGTCTCTCCGGGGCCGAAATTTGGCCCCATTCCCCATGCTGAAAAGTGCATGTTTTTCCCAAAATCATGCCTAAAAATAGGCAAATAGTTGATCATTAAAATTTTAAAACAAGATGTGTTTGTGAAACACTATGCGCCCGGCAGCAACAAAGTTCAAAAAATCTATTTTTAGCATATTGGTCACAGTCAAGGTCACAAGGTCATTGACCGTGGTGTCATTTGAAAGAACTTAACCAGTGGAGTCACTGGAGTATGCATCCCAAATATGAAGTCCCTATCTCCTATGGTTTAAAAGTTATGGCAAAAAATGTAAAAAGCTATTTTTAGCATATAGGTCACAGTCAAGGTCACAAGGTCATTGACCTTGATGTCATTTGAAAGGACTTTATTAGTGGAGTATGCACACCAAATATGAAGTCTCTATCTCTTATTGTTCAAAAGTTATTGCCAAGGTTAAAGTTGACAACAGACAAACAGACAAACAGATAAACAGACAAACAGACAAACAGACAGGACAAAAACAATATATGCCCGGGATCTATTGATCCGGGCGCATAAAAAACGAAAAATTGTTTATGTTGTCTTATTTGTAATCTGTTGTAATATACAAGCAATCCGAGGAGGTCCGAGAAATTATTCGGAATGCTACGGATGTTTGGGTGCTTACTTATTAATTACACTCATGGGAGACATGGGATTTCTCTAACATACATTATATTTGTTTTAGATTGCTGTCAAGTATATGCTTAAAAAAAAATATTTTCTTGATTTAACACTTTTTTAATAAGAACAGTGCAATACTCTTACATAATTCGGGATGTGTAAATGGATAGTAAAAAGACACATTTTTTTTTTAAAATTCACTTAAATTAAAGGTCACAGTGACCTTGAAATAGGTCGCGACACACCTTCTATCTAAGATGCATAAACTGGCCAAGTTTGATGATTGTAGGTCTTATGGTTTTCTAGTTATTGGCCGGAAAGGATTTTTCCATATTTGGCTATAACTTCTTAATTAAAGGTCAGAGCGACCTACTTTTTGTGCGCGACACACCTTCTACCCAAGATGCATCAGATGACAATCCTAGGATAATCCTAGGCCTAGTAGTATTAAAGTTATGAGCCGGAAACGAAAAAGCTAACAGACAGACGGACGGACACGAAGCCTATAACATAATACGTCCCGTCTTAAGACAGGTGTAAAGAAATGCTAAAGTATTTAGTTCAAAATATTAACTTAGACTGTGACACAATGCATTTTTGTTTTGTTTTGTTTTTTTTAATTCTGATTTTATCTTTTTTACAGGATGAGATTGATAGACTGGCTGAGTTTTAAGGAAATGGGAAGAGAGATTCCTTTTTGGTCCATGTCCAGCAGTGTGCCAGAGATAACTAAAGCAGATTTTAGGTGTTTTTTACACCAGTTGTTCACGTTGAAGTAAATAATTATTGAATTTTTACCATTATTCAGACTGACTTTTTGTATGTCAGTTGTTTGTTTCTTGTTATGTCAATCATTGTTTTTAATTATGTTTTTACAAATTAATTTTACTTAATAATCTAAATTAACACTTTAATATCTTTTTATAATATTGTTGAGTGAGTTCTTATTGGATTTAAATTTAATACACAGGACTCAGGTGAAGTTTCAAATTTTATATTTATTTCAATTTTTAACTGAAAATTTCTAAATTCCTTTTATTAATTTGCCAACAATTTAAACAGTTAATTCACACAGTACTTTCCTGTAAGTATTATAATTCTGTGGAGTAGAGCATGATGAAATTTAGTAACTGTATCATCAAGAAATAAAGAATTTTTTTTTTTTTAGATTCTTAATGTTAATCTTGCTTTGAATTTCAGAGAGAGAGGCTTCACCACTCTTGAGGCTGTCTTTGAAGAAATGGTGAAGGATGCAGTACTCAAGAGAACATTCCCCAACATGTTTTATTTGCTTCTGCTGTCCATGATTATCCCAGCATCAACTGCAGCTGTTGAAAGATCATTTTCTCTAATGAATGGCCTATGCACACCACTTAGGAGTAGACTTACAGCATCATCTCTGGATGCTTTATTGAGGCTGTGTCATGAGCACTACTGGACAAAATAAAGTGCCCCGCCAAAGCATGATACGCCCGTCATATATATTGTTCAATAATCATAAATTGGTAAAGGTGCAAAAAAATCAGATAACCTTGATTAACAGATTGACACAGATTTCAATGATCTAATTTCAATTTCTTATCATGTTTAAAATATTGTACATATATACATCTCTAAGAGACTTACAGTGTAGGGATTAATTATAACAAATAATACATCATATAATTCTAAACTGGCTGTGTTAGAACTTAACAAATATCCATCTGCAGCTTTAAATTGTTAATTGCATAATTTTCTGGAATAATGGAAATGCTACAGTCTAACAAAAAAATCAAAAATACATTATTCTTTAGACTATAAAATTCTAAGTGAGACATGACTGCAATTTGTTGCAAATATATAAAAATTGAAATGTAATTTTTTTTCAATGAACACATGTATAATTAGTTTTAATTACATTATACAATACTAATTTAGTTTTCAATCATACACTAAAACATCAATTTGTTTTAATTACATTACACTAATTGAAAGATCTTTATTTGGGCTATTGCCATCAAGAACTCTTAATTAACACAAGCAACTATGAGGCCATTTCTTTTTGCCCAACTCCCAAAAGATAACAGCTGAATTAACAGAGATGCTCTTAGACAACCATTTAACTCCTGACAATAAACTCATTAATTTCTCTCTAATTTGACATGCAATTTCTGCTATCAAAATTTTTCTTAACCAGTGCTTGATAATTATGCCCATGGGACAAACTGAATTCCTCTCAAAACATTAACATTTGCTACAGTTTGCTGTAAAAGAATATTATAATGATGAAAAAAAAAATAAGTTTTTACTTAATTTAACATTTTTTAATAAGGCTTAGTTTTAATTATATTATGCAATATTAATTTAGTTTTTATTATACACTGTACTTTAAAGCATCAATTTGTTTCAATTACATTACACCAATGGGAGATAGTAGTGAGTTGCGTTCCCCTGCCTCCCGCTAGGCGGCGATACTATTCCCGGTCCATAGCATCTTGTTTACATTGGATGCGAGATTACTATCGTTTGTTGTTGTATTTTGTTACGTGTGTATTTAAGATCAAAACAGTTGAAAATTATCATGAATAACTCAAAATACGGTTCCTTGAGTATAATTGAGCTTAAAAACGAACTAAGAAAACGAAATGCAAGAATATCGGGTCGGAAAACAGAACTGGTCGACAGGTGATTCGATACTGAAAACCGCATGCTACATGTCCAACTCTAACATGTGTAATTTCTGTAATTGGTAAATCAAGTAATGCCGCAAATATTTGCAAAATTAAACTATTAAAAACATGATAAAAACCGAGTATTTGTATTTTTAACAGACTTGACGCATACGATAGAAATGCCGACTTTGGAAGAGTTGAGAAGCTTGACCCGGATTTTTACATGATATTACCTGATTACGATACATACTCGGACGTCAATTCTGATTCCCCATTCCGTGGTTTGACTATGGAAACGGTTCAAGCCTATTTTGAACTATTTGAAAAGAAGTTTGATAATCATTTTATTCAACTGTACAATGATAATTTCTTAATGTGTTACCGTATCTCCATTGATATTAAGCCCTTCACATACATCAAAGGCAAGTGTCGTGCCGAAATGAGAAAAGAATTGTCGTATACAGCTGACACAGTTTGCAAGAAATATTATCTTTTCATTTGCTACAACATTCGATAGTGATCAAAACAATGTTGATTCACAATACCTTGTATTGTTTATTTATTATGTTTCTGTCACGTAATCGTCAGGTTTAAAATGTCGTTTGCATACAACGGCAGACTTGGAAGGCTCCCATAGCTTTCTCGTATGTTCGTCCAAGCGTTTAATTGCTATAATCCACTTGTCTCTCCTAGATTTTTCGGTCGGGAACTGATGCCCGCCTCTTTCATGACATCCAGGTACACAGCAGCAACTACTGGGCATTGTTGTGTGTTCTAATTCAACTTATTACTTACTTATGTACTCTTATCCTTATTGTTTCACGTGTGTTTACTACGAAGCGGAAGTATCACAAGGACCGGGACATGTAGCGCCACTATGTTAGGAACGATAACTCACTACTTTAAACCATTGAAAGATCTATTTCTGAACTAGCCATCAAGAATTCTTAATTAACACAAGCAACTATGAGGCCATTTCTTTTTGCCCAACTCCCAAGAGATTAAAGATAAAGATAACAGCTGCATTATAAGAGATCTGCACTACCAGTTCATTCCTGACAATAAACTCATTAATTCTCCCTAATTTGACATGCGAATTTCTGCTATCAAAATTCTTCTTGACCAGTAATTGATAATTATGCCCATGGGACAAACTGAATTCCTCTCAAAACATTAACATTTGTTACAGATTGCTGTAAAGTATATAATGAAAAAATAAGTTTTTACTTGATTTAACATTTTTAAATAAGGATACAACTATATTTTTACATTTTTTAGGATTATGAAATTTAAAATTTTAAAGACTTACTTTTTTTAAAAAATTCACTTAAATTTAAGGTCACAGTGACCTTAAAATAGGCCGCGACACACCTTCTACCTTAGATGCATAATTTTGCCAAGTTTGAAAGCTCTAGGTCTAATAGTTTTCTAGTTATGAGCCGGACAGGATTTTTCCATATTTGGCCATAGCATCTTTATTAAAGGTCACAGCGACCTACTTTTTGCGCGCGACACACCGTCTACCCAAGAAGTATCAACTGTCAAAGTTTGATAATCCTAGGTCTAATAGTATTCAAGTTATGAGCCGGACACGAATGGACAGACGGACAGACGGACGGACGGACGGACACGAAGCCTATAACATAATACGTTATGTCTTAAGACGGGCGTATAAAAAGTGCTGAGAATCCCAAATTTTACTGATAAAGTTTGATAATTACTGATACTGTGCTGTTGTTGCTGATAAATACTGATATTTACTGTTATTATTACTGTTGTTGCTGATATTTTTTGTTGTTTCTGATAAATACTGATAATTACTGTTGCCTTTTACTGTTGAGTCTGATAAATACTGATAATTACTGTTAAGGTACTGTCGATGCTGAGAATTACTGATAATTACTGTGGTCATTGTTTTTAACCTGGTAATTGGTTAAAAATAAAACCTTTTTTATTATTCAACCAATCTTCAAACTGATTTCAGTTTTGCGTTTAGCATAAGAAGGGGAATTTAAAAATTATGGTCCGTGGGGTCACTTTTTGACCCCTTAAAGGACTTTTAGAGACCTGAAATTTTGTATTTTTAAGAATTTCAAAAATTATCAAGCAAGAGTTATCTCCCTTTGACAAACTGTTTGGAGTCCAATATGCTCTCTATGTTTCAATTTTGGTATGGATATGCAGAGTACTTCCGGTTTTATAAGTACCTTAAAATTGCCTATGGAGATTTCTATGTTAAATATGAAATCATTTAATGTCCATTATTTTCAATGGGAAGCAAGCAAGTCTCATGATATTTCACATAAATAATGACTTTAGCATTGTCTTTCGATATTAAGATCATGAAAATGAAATTTCCTAAAATAAAAGGGATTTTAGGGGTCAGTCAAGAACAAACATCAAACAATGGGGCAGGGCAATAATAAAACTTGGAAAGCAGAGAGAACGAAGCATTTAGTTTCATCAATGTTTGGGCGGATATGCAAATGCACAGAGAGAACTGAGAAAAGAAAACTTGCTCAATCTCTCACAGTCAAGAACTTAGTTTTTTGTATATTACTTTTTTATTTGTCCATAGATCTTCAAACTGATTTCTATTTTGAGTTAAGCATAAAAAGGGCAATTTAAAAATAATGGTCCGTGGGGTCACTTTTTGACCCCTTAAAGGACTTTTAGAGACCTAAAATATTGTATTTTCAAGTATTTTCAAAAATAATTGTGCAAGAGTTATCTCCCTTTGTCAACCTGTTTGGAGTCTAATATGCTCTCTATGTTTTAATTTTGGTGTGGATATGTTTCAATTTTTTTAAGGATATGTAGAGAACTTCCGGTTTTATAAGTACCTTAAAATTGCCAAGGAGATTTCTATGTTAAATTTGAAATCATGTTTGTTCCATTATCTCAAAAGGTAGGCAAGCAATTCTTGTGAAATTTCACATAAATATTGACTCTTCTATTGCCTCCAGATGCTAGGGTCATGAAAATAAAAATCCCTAAAATAGAAAGGACATAAAATGTCACTTTTTTGGGGGTACATTTTCATTAGTTTTATTTTACGGGACGTCATCAGGGTTATATCTTTTAAACGTCATAATTTCGTAAATGATTGGAATTTTTCAAAAATATTTTGGAATTGAGTTTTAGACATCCATATATACAAGAAAATCCAAAAAAGTGAAAAAGTAATTTTTCCTCATCTGGACCCATTTTGCCAGACGCTGTCACATATGTTTTCTGCTTTACGTCTCAAAAAGAGGGAGTATTTTTATAAGCCATATAGAACAAAAGATGTTCAGAATATCGTGATAAAAAACAGAAACTTTAAAATTAATGAAGGAAAACTTATTGTCAATCTCTTTTAACGAATATCTCAGTCAAAATCACATCTCATCTTATCGAAAAATTCAACGGAAGACCTACTCGTTGCTCGCAACGAGATCTCATCTAGTTATTATTCTTTTTAAGGTCTTCCGTTTCCAACGGAAGACCTTATTGTTTTCGTTCGGTTTCTTTTTCCCTATTATTAGGTCTTTCCACCTTTCTGTGGAAAGACCTCTTGAAATGCTTATGTTTATTATTCTTTTTCTTCCCTTAACTTTTGAAACCGCAAGACCTATCAAAAAACTCAATAGTTCATGATATTGGATATTTAAAGTTATTCCGAAAAACGACCCAAGAAGTTTGATCTTTCATCCCTTTCGAAGTTATTGCCCCTTTCATTGTAAAGCTTGTTATCGCTACTCCTCCGAAACCGTAAAACGCAGAGGTTTGAAACCTTTAACAGTGTCTTGGACTAATAAAGAGGACTCTTCACTCTAACATTGCAGGAGGATTTGTAAACCCCTTCAATGAGTTAATGCCCCTGAAACTTTTTGAATTTTACAAATAATTAAAAAATTTCAAAACAAGAAGACGTAGAGACATGGGATCAATTGCATAAGATTTATTGACCTTTGACCTTTAAATTCATGTAAAGGTCAAAGGTCAAGGTCATTCAAAAAATGAGAAATTTAGCCCTTTTTATATCTCTTTTGTCTTTCAAGATATACTTAATATCTATGCATCATTAATATGTACTTTTAAAACTGTTACAATGATTTCATTCTTGTCCCTTAAGATTAAACCTTTCAAAAGTTATTGCCCCTTGTGCTAAAAACCTTGTTATCGCTACTCCTCCGAAACCATAGACTGTAGAGACACCAAACCTTAACTAATGTCTTAAGGGTCTTTAGACCTAACTTCACTGTATAAATGCAAAAGAATCTAATGACCCCTTAAATGAGTTATTGCCCTTTAATTTCTTTATACTTACTATTAAACCTTGTATCTTAAAAACTGTAAAGGGTAGAAGCATGCGGTCAATTGCATTGTAACCATTGACCTTTGACCTTGAATATTTTGTAAAGGTCAAAGGTCAAGGTCATTCCAAAAATGAGAAATTAAGCTCTATTTACATAACTTTTGTCTTTTAACATATGCAATCAGTCATTGCATCATTAATATGTACTCTTAAAACTATCCCAAAGATTTCATTCTTGTTCCCCAAGATTGACCCTATCAAAAGTTATTGCCCCTCATGCAAAAAACATTGTTATCGCTACTACTTCAAAACAGTAGACCGTAGAGGCATGAAACCTTCACTAATGTCTTAAGGGTCTT
Organism: Saccostrea cuccullata; assembly: GCF_032062105.1. Classification (NCBI taxonomy): domain Eukaryota; kingdom Metazoa; phylum Mollusca; class Bivalvia; order Ostreida; family Ostreidae; genus Saccostrea; species Saccostrea cuccullata. Next base: position 63,058 of record NW_026925938.1, read on the forward strand.
TAGGCCTAAGTAAGCTGTATAAGTGCGAAAGGATCTGATGACCCCTTATATGAGTTATTGCCCTTTAACTTCTTTGTACATACTTTTAAGACTCATAACTTGAAAACTATTAATGGTAGAAACATGGGGTCAATTGCATTGTGACCCTTGACCTTTGACCTTGAACATTTTATCAAGGTCAAAGGTCAAGGTCATTCCATTTTTTTTTAGTTTTCATTTATTAAATGCATTAGATTATTTTGGTTTCTTTTTCATGGAATTTGATTTTTAAGTTGTCAGATATAAAACAATTTAAAATTCTAAGAAGGTGGAAAGACCTCTTATTGTTCTTTGAACAATAAGTCTCCTAGTTATTATTTTTTTTCTTACCGATTTTTGTGCACGCGAGTTCTCGGAAACGGCTCGGTCGATTTTTATGAAACTTTCAGATCTGATAGACAGTGATCTGATCCTTATTGGAAATTTTTTATATGTACGTCGTCACTTCCGGTCGTGAGATATGGACGATTTACTGATTTTTAGAGGGTCAGCTTGTCCTGGTAACTCCTCCTAAACGACTTCAGATATTGAGTCAAAATTTTCAGTGAGAGTAGAGGAAGGTTTGCTGAGTTGCATAGGAGTTGCAAACTTTTCTAGCGTAAAAGACACCGGAGATCGGTGGGGCCCAAAAAATGTCTCAGAAACATCTCACAAAGTTTGACACCTTTTATTTCATATCTTTTTACCTGTTCATAATTTGTTTAAACATATTGAAGAAAAGTTGTGCATAATGTAAAGAGCATGTACATAATACCAAGAAAAAGGGGCTGACCCCTCAAATTAAGGTCTCAGAAGGGCAAAAAGTCCTTTAGTGATATCTCTTTAATGAGCAATATTTTGTTATAAATTACTGAAGCAAAAATGTTTATCTTAACAATTTGCAACAATATGTTGTAAAACTATGATCATAGGTTACGAAATTAGGAGCCATAAGAGGTCAAAATACTTAATCTTTCCATTCTTTATACCTCCAAAGGGAGAACTGTTTTTATAAGGTGTATTGAATAAAAGATATTTAGAATCGTATTCTAAACAATAGACAACCATTCAACTTTCTGCATTTATAGTTTTTTTAATGTTATATAAATGAAAAAAAAAATTAATCACATAAAAGAAGTTTTGATATCATAATGTTTTAACAAAAATTTAAGTCAAAATCATATCTCATCTTATCAAAAATCGGACGGAAGACCTACTCGTTGCTCGCAACGAGATCTCATCTAGTTTCTTCTTATTTCTTCTCCGGTACTTTTTTTGTCCGGAAGTGTTCTCACAAACTGTTTACCTTTTTAGGGTTAGTAGGCATGTTGTGTAGATGTGCTGAACGAAGGTCATTTTGCGCGCATTCGCATGCACTTGCGGGCGCGTGCAATGAGTAAAATGAGCGATATATTTAATATGGTTGTAACTTTTATATTTTTCGATAGAATGTTTTGAAACTCATTATATAAAGATATATAAGATGCGTAGATAAGATGACATAGTCAAATTTGCATGAACTCACGCGCATGCACGTGCGCTTTGCTCTGATTGGCTGAAACAGAAATCTTAATATCTTTTTTGTTTTATGATGAAAAGCTTTGAAATTTATAACATAGACATGCATTAGCATGTACTACAATATGATAAATAAATTTTTTTCATCACATCACGCGCATGCACGTGCGCTGCAATCTGATTAGTTGAAACTTTAAATGACTATAACTCCCTTGGTTTTCAACAAAACAGCATGAGATTTAGAACATAGATAGACATAAAAAAAACTCCTACAAGATGGTATGGTCACAATTCACATGCTTGCACGTGCATGCACGTGTGCTTTGCTCAGATTGGCTGAAACAAAAATCTCAATATCTTTTCTGTTTTTTTTCAAAATGCTTTGAAATTTAAAACATAAGCATACTTTGAGATGTAATACAATATGATATATAAGAATTGTCATGAAAACACGCACTTGCAAGTGCGCTGCAATCTGATTGGCTTAAACTTTAAATGGCTATAACTCCCTTGTTTTTCAACCAAACAGGATGGAGTTAGGAACATAGACAGACATAATGGACTCCTACGAGAAAGTATGGTCATCATGCACATGCGTGCACGTGCAAATGAGTAAAATAGTGTAGACAAGATGATATCGTCATTACGCTTATGCATGCAATCACATGTGCACGCCTGCATTGCTTAAATTTGAAATACTTGGTATACTTTTTGGAAAATGTTTTTTTATGTCTTAAATGCATAGATTTTGCCTTCTTTAATGAAACTTACAGAGAAAATGGCACGAGAAGGGAGTTTGGGAGCATTTGGGGAACATCTGTAACGGTTCCCGTTACAATTAGCACTAGTTAACATTGAAATTTTTTAAGATTCGTGTAAAGTATATGATGAAAAAAATAAGTTTTTACTTGATTTAATACTTTTTAATAAGGATACAACTCTATTTTTTATATTTTTAGGGTTATGAAATTTAAAATTTAAAAAACTTAGTTTTTTTTTTTTAAATTTCGCTAAAATTAAAGGTCACAGTGACCTTGAAATAGGTCGCGACACACCTTCTACCTAAGATCTATACTTTTGCCAAGTTTGATACACTGTAGCTCTAGGTCTAATAGTTTTCTAGTTATGAGCCGGACAGGATTTTTCCATATTTGGCCATAGCATCATTATTAAAGGTCAGAGCGACCTACTTTTTGTGCGCGACACAACGTCTACCCAAGAAGTATCAGTCGACAAAGTTTGATAATCCTAGGCCTTATAGTATTGAAGTTATGAGCCGCACACGAATGGACAGACGGACAGACGGACATGAAGTCTATAACATAATACATCCCGTCTTAAGACAGGCATATAAAAAGAAATTTAACTTCGATTATGCATTAATAAAGTCTTAATAGATATTTAAGTAATATTATAATATTTATCTCAAAAATAATTGTTCTCCATCTGTTCCCTGAAAACATAGGTATTGTACATAATTAAATCTGATTATTTTGCTATTTTCATTATACCACTATTAGTTAGGTAATCCGATTATTTTGCTATTTTCATTATACCACTATTAGTTAGCTATACAAAACAACAATATTATTAAGGTCAGACGACACGTTCCTCAAATTTAAATAATTTATATATAATTTTTTCTAAGAATTTGTCATTGAAGTATTGGTAGTTAAACAAGTTTCCTCACAAAAAATTAGGGTACCTTACCAGGCATTTGAACAAGATACCACAGGGTCATATTTCTTATCTAACCCTTATGGATAATATTCTGAATGGCCTTTTTCATAATTTTGGGTGTACTTATATTTAAAACATTCTGAAAAAAAGGTAGAAATAAGAAGAAAAATGACAAATACAAATAATTTTTGATATAATACCAAGAATTACAAAAGATATATTTGAGGATCGTGTCGTCTGACCTTAAATCATGTGCTGTTGAAAAGATATTAAGTAGAGTTTCATGCATGAAACACAGGTGTGCACCTTTGGTTCTTGTTCAGTGCTCAATTATTGTTAGCTCAGCATTTGCTTTGGTGTGAAGGGAAGCCTTAATGAATTTCTCTCTTTTGGATAAAACTGGTCTGTAAGCTTTTAAAAATTTCAATAACCCATGTTTTTTCCTTCCATATAAATCCCAGAAAGAGAAGGTTTCTAAAGATTTTCCCATACTATTCCTATACAAAACTTTGATCCCCCATAGCGGCCCCATCCTTCCCCTGAGGGTCATGTACACAACCTGAGAATGATTCCTTATGATTTTCATATTTCCTGGACTCGCCCACATAGTGCAGTGGTTACAGCATCTGCTCTATAGAGTTGTGAAGCAAGGAGTTGATCCTTACGTCCTTGGTTTGAATCCCACTGTGGGACATGGAGACTGGTCTTTTGGATAAGACCATATAAACCGAGGTCCTGTGTTGCAGTAGGTGCTGGCATGAAAAAGATTCCTCCCTGCTCAATGGCCCTGAGTGCCAAGTATAGGACAACATTTGCAGCTCTCCGTCGGCAAGTGGTTGCATCTCCATATGAGTGAAAAATTCTTGAGAGGGTGTCAAACAATGAACAATCAATCAGTCATATTTCCTGGACCTGTATTTGGTTCATGAGAAAATTTCATAGATCAATTTCTCATTAACTTGTAATTATCTCCCCTTGTGTTTCCAATAAAGTAAATTACATTAATGAAACAGCTACTGAGACTGTCTCTCTACCATTAAGAATGTCAATCTATTCTAAGGGAAGTAACTAAAAATTAAAGATGGAGCTGGTATAGCCTATATCTGCATTTTCAGCTACTAGCTATATAGAGTAACTAGATGTCACAGGAAATGAGGATACAATAATGTATATATAATACATAAAATTTATGAAATAAAAGGTTTTGGAGAAATCTTATGGTTAAAAATTATACATGTCCTTTTATCAACATTTTATTACATGGTAACATTGAGAATAGTAAAAACCTTGATTAGACAATGTCTAAAAAGGATGGAACCAATACATGTTCTAAGATCAATGCATATGAGAATTAAAGTAGTGTAGAAAAAAATGCAACTTATGCTTTCTTTGTTTTTTAAATGCATTAACTTTTAATTTCTGGTAAACAAATAACAAAATAAGCTAAAACAAGAAACCCACAGGCCTTATAGGTCACCTGAGTATTGTGTAACAACTTTCAAACGAATAACTTTGGTTCGTGTTTTAAACCAGAAATCATGAAATTCACAATTTTGAAAGAGGCACTATTGCTTTTCATTATTATAAACTTAGCATGCACACTCTATTTACTCAATACCCAGAGATTGATCAGAGTATATACAAAGAGAAAATGCATTTTCACTTTATAACCAGTTTTTTACCTCACCCAAAATGAACCACTGACCCGGGGGCCACTTATTTCATATTTTATCATAAAATGATTGATCAATACCAAAGAGCAGATTTCAAAGCATAAATTAATCAGAAATACATATACTTGGATCATTGGCATAAAACCCCAGAGCAAAGAAAAAGATATTAAAAGAATTAATGTATTTTCACTGTATAATCAATAAAGCCCAGACTTGTCGAAATCTGTCGGTCCTGTCGGCAAGGCCGGTAAAAATTTGTCTGGACCGATAACATTTAAGAAAACGTCGGTCCAGATGCCCGTTTGAAAAAAAATGAGCGTAATGCAAATTTAATAAAGGTCGGGATCGGGATGCGTAGTTCAAGGTCACAAACACAGGAAAAAAATGGCCGCGTACGCAGCATGTTGACGCTAGCTAAGTAAATTTGTTATAGCGAAGTCATAAAACTTGTCATTTATGTCTATGTTAAAGACTCTCTATCCCAAGAAAAGAAAGGCTATTGAAAATAATAAAGGACATTTTGGTGCTGTTATTCATATGATTCTACCGGCATCAAAATAACGTACAAGTATCTGGTCTGACAAAAGTTTGACTGGTCCGACAAAACATTTGACCGTGTCAGACCAAATGTCTGACAGCGATTAAAAAATTTCGACAAGTCTGAAAGCCCGCCATAACACCATAATACTGACCCTGGGGCCATAAAATTCACAAATTTGGTAGGGGCAACTTGCTCATCATAACTATGTTCTTTAATAGTTTATTTAATACCCAGAAGCAGAGTAGAAGATTTTCAAAGAAATATGCATTTTCACTATATAATCAATAGGGCCCCATCCTAACACCAGAACCCCTGACCCTGATGCCATAAAATTCACAATTTTTGTAGAGGCACTCTTACTCATCATAACTATGTATTTAGTTGGTTTATTTAATACCCAGTAGCAGAGAAAATGTTCAAAGAAATAATGCATTTTCACTATATAATCAATATAGGGCCCAGCCCAAACACCAGAAACCCTGACCCTGGGGCCATAAAATTCACAATTTTGCTAAAAGCACTCTTGTTCATCATAACTATGTACTTAGTTTGTTCATTTAATACTCAGGAACAGAGAAGAAGATTTTCAAAGAAATAAGACATTCAATATATACATTTTTAGCCCCACCCTAGCACTAGTACCCCTGACCCTGGGGCCATGAATTTCACAATTTTGGTAGAGGACTCAATGCTTATTACAATCATGCAAACAGTTTGACTGCTTGATGTCCAGGAGTAAAGAAAAAGATTTTTAAAGATTTCATTAATTTTAGTGGTTTTTGCCCCACCCCTCAGGCCCCAGGATGGAAGGGACCATGAATTTCACAACTTTTGTTCTCCTTTACCCATAGATGCTTTGTGCCAAATTTGATTGAAATTGGATCAATGGTCGTAGAGGAGAAGCTGAAAATGTTCAAATGTTAACGCACGATGGACGACGCTCGACGACGGACACCAACGGATAGCAATAGGTCACCTGAGTTTACTCAGGTGACCTAAAAAAAATTAATATACAATATATATGCATTACATAAGGTTTTAAACATAGAAACAACACAAATTGTAGGATTGTAATTCTTGACAATATTATTTCATGTGTCATGAAAGAATGTGACAGGTGAAAGACAAGGAGACAGAAATTAGATTGGTGAAGAAAACTTTTAAAGAACAGAAATGGATTAAATGATTTCCGACAAAACATCAAAATAAAAGCAATTAGAACTGTCACCAATGATCTAAGGGGGCCGACCATAGTTTTAATGTGAGAAAACTACAATAGCGAAACTCATCATTTTTATATCATGTACGTATAACTTACATTAAACTTCAGTGCACATGCAAAGTTTGAGGGAAATCTACCGTCCAGGTATTTTTGAGGGACCGTCTCAAAATACAGGTAAATTTACTATAGGATTATATAGGAAAATGCCAATTTTTAGCACTTTAAAGCAAATTATACAAATACTACAATAGATATTTTGTTCAAACTATAATATTTGATGAGTAATACTATAATATACAATATATGTAAGAAACACAAAATTCTACCGTCTTGTTACCAGAGGGGGCATCTCAAAATGCAAAAAATTAATAATTTTACTAATTTTATAGAATAATACAAAATATGACGTACACAACGGATTCTCATGAAAACATAGTAAAATATTGGAGATATTCTCAATTAAAACAGTAAATACGCTTCATTTTACTACGATGCGCGAAATATTGCGCAATGGAAACTATTGTCGGACCCCTTAAGGTGTGAAATGTCTTGAATTCTCTTTGTTTTTACTTTTTACTTTTTTTTTTTTACCTCAGTAGTTTTTTCCTGAAAATGTACAGTTGAATGAATTTCCTGAAATAATTTACATAAAATGATAAATTTTAAATACTTGCAAACACATCTCTACATACTACAGATATTGAGATGATAAACAAGTTAAATGTCTAAACAATTAACTTTACCACTTCTGTACACAAGGTTGTAACAGGGTATTATTATTTAATCTCAGAATAATCATAATGCTTCAGAATTTAATACAAGAGGCCCAAGGGCCTTGAATCGCTCTATAAATTGTACAATCAATCACTTTTATCTGAAGCCTCTAACCCTAAGTATCGTAAGACCCAACTTGCATCCATTGACAAAGTTTGATGATTTTTAGCCCGACTTATTAAGCCTGAAGATATTTTAATAAAGCTATACAAAAAACAAGAGGCCCATGGGCCACATCGCTCACCTGAAAAGCTTTAACCATCTCTTCTTTACCAGATTTCACCCTTGTCATACATAATGCATCCCCACCCTACCCCACCAGGGTTCGAAATTAACTCATGTCCTTAAGTCCGAGACTAGTAAAACTTGTGTCGGACTAGCAGATTTTGTAAGGTACTAGTCCGCACGGACTAGTGCAAATCCGGATATAAGTCTTGAATTGGTTCACATTTTATTAATTTTATTTCCGAGTCTCTCAGAAGTTTGAATATAAACGAGAAATGCAACCGCGATAAAGCGTTTTCTACATTGTGATCAACAGACAAAGACGTGACCATTTGGAGATTTCTGAAAGTTGACAACGCTCTTTCTTTCACCACATGCTTCCAACTGATGTGCGGGCACATATTTCATTGAGTAAATTGATGAAATTTTAAAGATTTGTGTTATTGTTTTTACGTAGTAGTGGGCGGACTAGTAGAATAATTTGCAGACTAGTGGAAGCTAGAAGTCACTAGTCCGTGCGGACTAGTGCTAAAAGTTAATTTCGAACCCTGCCCACTGATCATAATTTAGACATTTTGAAATCTACACTACCCCATGATCCTTCCATTGGGCACATATGTTTCAGCTTTTTTGGCCCAGTGGTTCCTGAGAAGAAGATTTTCAAAGATTTTTCCTATATATTTCTATGTAAAACTTTGATTCCCTATAATAGCCCCACCCTTCCCCCAGGGGTCATGATTCCTACAATTAAGAATTTACACTACCCCAGAATGCTTCCACATAAGCTTCACTTTTTCTGGCACAGTGGTTCTTAAGAAGAAGATTTTCAAAGATTTTCCCCATATATTTCTATGTAAAACTTTGATTCCCCATTGTGGCCTCGCCCTTCCTCCGTGGGTCATGATATGAACAATTTAGAATCTACACTATACCAGGATGCTTCCACATCAGGGATTTATCAAGGCTGTTTTTACTACCGGTAAACGGTACCTTTCCCCTCTTGAAAAAGCTAAAAAAAATTCCCCTTTTTCAGATAGAAAAGTCTCCAATTAAACAGAGATTATTTAAAACATCGTACTGAAATTTTCCGTTTTTGTCTGATTTAAGTTTAACAGCATATCCTATTTCACAATCCTAGTCATTCAAACAATTTTAAAAGAGAGAGTAGGTTATTCAAGCTTCTAGTTGATACTGATCGGTAAACATGTGCCATGTCCATGATGTCAAAATATACGTATGCGATTGCAGAGTAAAGAAAAGTGTAGATGAGTAAGATGGAGCTTAAATCACTATGAATCGGAAGAATGGAGTAACAACAAAAACAATGTTAGTAGTGAAACGTGAAAAACAGAATTGATTTGTGATAGATATTAATAAAGTACTGACCTGGTTTAAATTTTTTTTTTTTGTTATTTAATATTTTGTCTCAAAAGTGAAGTTTTTTTGGCCTTTGTAAAGGTCTACAAATGACCCTCAGAAGCTCTAAGAATGCAGGATTTTGCTCCATTTATTTAAAAAATTTCCGGGGGGGGGGGGGGGGGGGGCATGCCCCCGAACCTCCTTAGAATACTCACGCCTCTGGCGCTCAGATCGAGCCTGCGGCTCTCATTTTTCCCCTTTACATATAAAACGGTAGTAAAACAAAATAGCTAGATAAATCCCTGCACATAAGTTTCAGCTTTTCTGGCCCAGTGGTTCCTGAGAAGAAGATTTTCAAAGATTTTTCCTATATATATTTCTATATAAAACTTTGATTCCCCATTGTGGCCCCGCCTTTCCCCCGAGGGTCATGATTTGAACAATTTAAAATCTACACTACCCCAGGATGCTTCCACATAAGTTTCAGTTTTCCTGGCCCAGTGGTTCTTGAGAAGAAGATTTTTTAATGACCCAACCCTATTTTTGTCTTTTCTTGATTATCTCCCCTTGCGAGGGGACCTGGCCCTTCATTTTTATAATTTAATCTCCCCTTCACCCAAGGATGCTTTGTACCAAGTTTGGTCAAAATTGGCCCAGTGGTTCTTGAGAAGAAGTCGAAAATGTGAAAAGTTTACAGACGGAGAGGGAGACAGACAGACAGACGGATGGACAGACGGACGGATGACGGACAAAATGTGATCAGAAAAGCTCACTTGAGCCTTTGGCTCAGGTGAGCTAAAAAACACAAGTAGGTCAAATTAACCTACTTCAAGATTGAAGTTTTCTGAGGACTCAAGATGCATTAATAGACAAAGATTGAAGATTCTAATGCCAATATCTGATATACAGTCCCTGAAATGTTATACTTTCCCATTTTTCCGTTCGTTCAGCGTTCATTCAGCCTGCATTCACCGTTCGCTCTCCCTTCACAGTATTGTGTTCACCGTTCACCGTGCGCTCGCATTCACCGTTCAAAACCTACACCGTTCCCTCTTCGTTCCGTTTACTTTGTTCACCGTTCACTTATCATTCAGTCTTTATTGTCATTCGGAAGTCCGAAGTGAAAGGACTTATCTTTTTGATGGTAAGGATTTACACGTTTTTTAATTAATTAACTTAGATATGGTGTTTGAAGAATAATTATTCCATAGCAAAAATTATCTATGATATTTATATATTTTTGTCATAACTCAGCTGTTACTTTATTCATGAAATTTCCCTTGAAAACTAGAACTGTCCAAACGGGACAAAATACCCCCCGCTGGGTTTTTCAAGTTTTTCCATAATAAAAATATGTATCAAACACCAATTATGAAATTTTTATTCCAGTGACCTTGAACTTCCCCAGATAATCTTGGGTCAAGGTCATGACACACCCTTGGGTCATAAGCAATCTTTCAATGAAATGAGAACCTACCAAGTTTATCCATAAGAAAGACATGGACTGGACACGAATTATGATATTTTTCTTCCAGTGACCTTGAACTACCCCAAATGACCTTGGGTCAAGGTCATGACACACCCTTGGGTCATGGGCAATCTTTCAGTGAAATGAGAACCTACCAAGTTTATCCATAAGAAGATATGGACCGGACACGAATTATGATATTTTTCTTCCAGGGACCTTGAACTACCCTAAATGACCTTGGGTCAAGGTCATGACACACCCTTGGGTCATGTGCAATCTTTGTGTGAAATGAGAATCTACCAAGTTTATCCATAAGAAAGATATGGGCCGGACACGAATTATGATATTTTTCTTCCAGTGACCATGAACTTCCCCAAATGACCTTGGGTCAAGGTCATGACACACCCTTGGGTCATGGGCAATCTTTGTGTGAAATAAAAACCTACCAAGTTTATCCATAAGAAAGATATGGAGCGGACAGGAATTATGAAAATTTTCTTCCAGTGACCTTGAACTTTCCAAATTGACCTTGGGTCAAGGTCATGACACATCCTTGGGTCATGGGCAATCTTTGTTTGAAATGAGAATCTACCAAGTTTATCTATAAAAAATATGTATCAAACATGATTTTTGAAAATTTTCTTCCAGTGACCTTGAACTTTCTCAAATGACCTTGGGCCAAAGTTATGACACACCCTTGGGTCATGGGCAATCTTTGAGTGAAATGAGAACCTACCAAGTTTATCAATAAGAAAGATATGGACCGGACACGAATTATGAAATTTTTTCTTCCAGTGACCTTGAACTTCCCCAAATGACCTTGGGTCAAGGTCATGACACACCCTTAGGTCATGAGCAATCTTAGTGTGGAGTAGTAGATTCTAATGTCCCTCTGTAAGAAAGATATGGACCGGACACGATTGCACAGACAGACGGACGGACGGACAGACGGACAGCTGGACAGACAGACAAGGTGATTCCTATATACCCCCCCAAACTTCGTTTGCGGGGGGTATAATAATACATTAGCTACCTACTGTACATGTATGTAGAACGATGCTTAAATATTAAATTAAAAAAAGGGCAATGTATAAATGCTTTATGCATGGCAGGAATTTGTTGTAATGTTAAAGACGACAAATCACAAATGGATGTATAATAATAAATTCAAGTCTTTTACAAGACATGAGGATGTATAATAATAAATTCAAGTCTTTTACAAGACATGACTACACAAAAAAATTATTCCTACAGTAACACGTGTTTCAAACTACATGTAAGTCTTAGAATTATGAACAGTACTGCAAATATTCAGTTAATTAAATATTTTTAGAGCTAATTAAATTGATAGTGTGGTTTTAAATTTTAGAAAACACCAACTTTTTAAAATAATCTTTAATTAGAGATGGAAAATACCTTCCTTCACCGTACCAGTATATGTTTGCCATTCAGTATAATTAATCCCCCCAGCCCACCCCCACCCCCGGTGCCTTTTCTCCCGAAATAAAATCCTTAGTGTTTTCAGTACATTTTACTTAATATCAAATGTGTATTGTAACTCAAGAAAATCAGTCTTAAAACAACAAACAGTCGTTAAACAATATTATTTTAGAATAAATTTGTGCCAACAGTAGTATTTTCAAAACGAAATACGGCTTACATGTAATACTGATTTTAGATTTCAAAGAATTATCAATATCAATCATTGACTTTTTCTGGAACTAAATACATGTAAGACTTATTTTAATATTTTAGATTATAAATTATTATTTAGGTAATTCTCAGACTTAAGAAAACGGATTTATTTGTTCTATCAGAAGGTGTACATGTAGGTGAACTGTAAAATTTGATTGATTTGGATTTCATAATATGCAGAAAGTGGAATACGATTGGAAAAAAAACGCAGCATATGAAATGAATAAAATTACAAGTTACATTATTTTATTAGTTAAAAGAATAAGCATATTTACTATACAAATTGATTAATTTTATATTCAAACTACACGCGTTCAGTAACAAATACACGTTTTACGGCAATCAAAATTGTGTTATAAATTAAAAAATAGGTGCATATATGTACAGAAAAAATGTTTTTATTATTTATTTATTTATTATTTTATTTATCTATTGTTAATTTTTATATTAAAGCACCTGAAATTAGAATTATAGAATAATAGAATAATTAAAATGCAAGAAAAAGAACGAAGGCATTCCGAATAAATCGTTCATCTTGCGTTCACCGCTCGTTCACCGTTCACTTTGCGCTTGTGTTCATGCTCCGTTCGGGTTCTGCGTTCACTCACCGTTCACCGTTCACATATCGTTCACCAAATTGCATTCAGCGTTCGCACATCGTTCACTCACCGTTCGCTCTGCATTCGTTCACTGTTTGTTCAGCGTTCGTTCACCGTTCAGGTAGGAAAGTAGAACGTTTCAGGGACTGTATTTAAAAGTAGGTCACTGTGATTGACTTTTTAGTCTATACTCTCCAAAAACCCAATATGCAAAATTGACAAAGTTTGATGATACAAAGCCAATAAGTACTTGAAATAGCCATAAAATGTCAAAAGTACATCATTGTGACCTAATTTTTAGTAGATGGTTTTCGAAAATTCAAGATACATCAACTGACAAAGTTTGATGATTCTAAGCCTCAGGCAAAACGACTGAAATTGTTGAAACTGAAAAAATTAAGTACCTGAGATATTCAAAAGTAGGTCAATGTGACCTACTTTTTGGTTGTTACTCTCTGAAAACCCAAGATGTATCAACTAAGAAAGTTTGACGATTCTTCACCAATAAAATAGCAGAGGTTCTTAAATAAAGCCGTATGTCAAAAGTAGGTCACTGTGACCTAAATTTTGGTTGACATTCTCTGAAAAACCCAGGTACATCAATTCACAAAGTTTTATGATTCTAAGCCAATAAGTATCTAAGATATATTCAAAAGTAGGTCACAGAGATATTCAAATAAAGCCATAAATACCCAAGTTACTTAAATATAACCATAAAATGTCAAAAGTAGGTCACTGTGACATACTTTTTAAACATAATTCTCAGAATACCCAAGATGCATCAAATGACAAAGTTTGATTATTCTAAGCCAATAAGTACCAAAGATATTAAAATAAAGCCATAAATTGTCAAAAGTAGGTCACTGTGACCTACTATTTGGTCGTCACTCTTCGAAAACCCAAGATGCAACATTTAACAAAGTTTGATGATTCTAAGCCAATAAATACCAGAGATATTCAAATAAACCCTTAAAATGTCAAAAGTAGGTCACCGTGACATACTTTTTGGTCAACGTTTTTTGAAGTCCCAAGATGTATCTACTGATTAAGCTGATAATCATAGGTCTCAAGATAATCAAAATATGCCTTTTAAACAATTAGAAAACAAATGCCTGCAAAGTTCAAAAAGCAGGTCACAACCTACTTTTTCAAAAATATGTTTTAAGGTTCCAAGATTCATCAACTTACAAGATTTGAAGATTCTAAACCTCTCAGTGTCTGAAATAATGGGATTAAATGTTTTGAGAGGGATAAGTCATAAAGTTCAAAAAGTAAGTCAAGGTGACCTACTTTTAAGTTATATATAAATACCTAGGAACTACTAAAATAAATGCAGAACTTTTACCTCACAGATACTGAGTATTTTCAGTGGATCATTCCATTTACTACACAGAATATCAGTCTTTGAGGCGATTTCTTGTCCAAATATTGTTGCACGTCCCGTTGGTAAATATGGTTGTGACCTACAATTCAAATATTTTTTTTAACCAGAAATCTCTGTCAAGACTGTAGCTCTACTGGTTTGTACTTATAACAATGAAAGAGAAAAGTAGCAGTTGGACTTGAAACTTTTCACCAGAAATGAACAGAACTAGAAAACCAACCAGTCAGCAAGGGTCCCACCAAGGGGTAGAACAATAAGGGTACAGCTTACAGAATGAATTAAAAACC
>NW_026925938.1:82500-103456 GCF_032062105.1 Saccostrea cuccullata
TTTTAAAATGCCATTAATTTTTAACAAATTCAAGATTATCTCCCCTTGGAAAAGGGCATGGCCCTTCATTTGAACAAACTTGAATCCCCTTCACCTAAGGATGCTTTGTGCCAAGCTTGGTTGAAATTGGCCCAGTGGTTCTTGAGAAGAAGTCAAAAATGTGAAAAGTTTACAGACAGACGGACAGACAGACAGACAAAATGTGATCAGAAAAGCTCACTTGAGCCTTCGGCTCAGGTGAGCTAATAAAAAGTTATTAGAAAACAAGAGGCCCATGGGCCACATTGCTCACCTGAGAAGCTTTGACCATTCTGTTCTTTACCAGATTTCACCCTTGTTATACATAATGCATCCCCACATTACCCCACTGATCATAATTTAGACATTTTGAAATCTACACTAACCCATGATCCTTCCATTGGCACATATGTTTCAGCTTTTTTGGCCCAGTGGTTCCTGAGAAGAAGATTTTCAAAGATTTTTCCTATATATTTCTATGTAAAACTTTGATTCCCTATAATGGCCCTGCCCTTCCCTCGGGGGTCAAGTTTCCTACAATTTAAAATTTACACTACCCCAGAATGCTTCCACATAAGTTTCAGCTTTTCTGGCCCAGTGGTTCTTGAGAAGAAGATTTTCAAAGATTTTTCCTATATATTTCTATGTAAAACTTTGATTCCCTATAATGGCCCTGCCCTTCCCTCGGGGGTCAAGTTTCCTACAATTTAAAATTTACACTACCCCAGAATGCTTCCACATAAGTTTCAGCTTTTCTGGCCCAGTGGTTCTTGAGAAGAAGATTTTCAAAGATTTTTCCTATATTTCTCTATATAAAACTGTGATTTCCCATTGTGGCCCCGCCCTTCCCCCGGGGGTCATGATTTGAACAATTTAGAATCTACACTTTACCAGGATGCTTCCACATAAGTTTCAGCTTTTCTGGCCCAGTGGTTCTTGAGAAGAAGATTTTCAAACATTTTTTCCTATATATTTCTATATAAAACTTTGATTCCCCATTGTGGCCCCGCCCTTCCCCCGGGGGTCATGATTTGAACAATTTAGAATCTACACTATACCAGGATGCTTCCACATAAGTTTCAGCTTTTCTGGCCCAGTGGTTCTTGAGGAGAAGATTTTCAAAGATTTTTCCTATATATTTCTATATAAAACTTCATTTCCCCATTGTGGCCCCGCCCTTCCCCCGGGGGTCATGATTTGAAGAATTTAGAATCTACACTATACCAGGATGCTACCACATAAGTTTCAGCTTTACTGGCACAGTGATTCTTAAGAAGAAGATTTTTTAATGACTCCATCCTATTTTTGTCTTTTCTTGATTATCTCCCCTTGCGAGGGGATATGTCCCTTCGTTTTAACAATTTAGATTCCCCTTTACCCAAGGATGCTTTGTACCAAGTTTTGTCAAAATTGGCCCAGTGGTTCTTGAGAAGAAGTCGAAAATGTGAAAAGTTTTACAGACAGACAGACGGACAGACAAAATGTGATCAGAAAAGCTCACTTGAGCCTTCGGCTCAGGTGAGCTAAAAACAGAAAATTTGTGGACGGAAGAGTGACAGACGGACAGACAGACAGATGGACAGAGTGATTACTATAGGGCACCCGCAAATCCTTGCGGGGCCCTAATTACAGCATGGGGATAAGAAGATATAATTATCAGTGATGGTCCCATGATGCATGTGCTGGACATAACCGAAATGTTCAACAGAATGTAATTTAAAATGAGCATAATGGGATTATTGGTGTGAATTTAGAGAAGCAAGACATTTATTGGACTTCAAGATAACGCATGTGTTTATAGCAACTGGGACTGTAAATGAGCAAGGTATTCGAGATTTCTGTGTTCTAGATTCCTGGGATTTTTAAAATCATAAATATAGTACAAGAGGCCCATGGGCCTTATAGGGTCACCTGAGCATTATGCAACAACTTTCCAGTGATTTAATTTGATTCATGTTTTAAGCCAGATCCTATAGCGTTCACAATTTTGAAAGAGGCACAATTGATCATCATACCAATACTTAGCAGTTGCTTAGTTTGTTTACTTTCTGTCATTGAAATAGTTAGTTACAAATTTGCAACAAAATTTATCGATGTCAAACATGCAGCTCATATTGCTTTAAACCGCTGTAATTTTATTCAAAGGGCGAAAACAGTTTTAATAACCTGCATGCACGCTACGCATAACTTGCATAACTCCCTGTTGTCACCCTCTCTATATCCTGTGAGGTAGGGGTCATGATTTGAACAACTTTGAATATCTATGCATGCACACGCCTGAGGAAGCGGCTCTTGAATGGGACATAAAACAACATAAAATCAATCAATCAAAGAACTCAATTTTTTTTCCAAGGAATATTTGTTTGATCCATTAGATTTCATCAAATCAATGTCCACTTGACCAATGATTTTCTTTTATTTCAAAAGCTGTGCTTTAAATAAAATTCATATTTGCAAGTTCTCAGCCTCAGAATTTCATGATTTTTTTATCATTGAAATATTGGATGATAATTACTGCAGTAATGTGGTTTTGAATATATACTTACTGGACTTTAAATCCAAATAATTTTAGAAATTTTTCAAACAGAAGTTGGTACTCAATCTCGTAAGGTAACTGGTTTTCTTTCTTTTTTGGCTGGTGTAGCCTCTGCAAAGTGTTAAATAGAAAATATCCAAACTCTTCACATTGTTCATTGAACCTAAAATGCAAAAAAAAAAAAATTAAAATTAAATAGAATGACTTTATTCCAGTTTACTGATTCAGAATGAATTTCCATTCTTGACCATGTTGACTTCTGATAATTTAAAATAACCTGATACCAATGGCATCCACTTATGACCCTGAAGTACACTGTTTCCTGCACTCTTGATGTGGTCTTTATACAGGGTTTGACACTAACTTTAAAACCAAAGTTGTCAACAGGGCTAGCCATTTCTAATGTCTACTAGCCCTGTTCATGTACAAGTTGTCCAGCTACTGAAGGTATGTTTTAAGGTCCCTAGCTGCATCAAAGTACAAGATTTGATGATTCTAAACCTCCCAGTGTCTGAAATAATGGGATTTAATGTTTTTAAAAGGATAAGTCATAAAGTTCAAAAAGTAGGTCACAGTGACCTACTTTTAGGTTGACATTGTTCAAGGACCCAAGATGCATCAACTGACTGAGTTTGATGATCATAGGCCTTAAAGTGTCCAAAATATTCCTTCAAATCAATTTGAAAACAAATCCCCGCAAAATTTAAAAAGTAGGTCACCGTGACCTACTTTTGAGTTAACATGATGTGAAGTCGTAAGATGCATCAACTTACAAGATTTGATGATTCTAGTCCTTATAGTAAGCAAAATATATACGTTTTTATTAATTGTAAATTTAGGTCAACTTTGAAGTGACCTTGAGACCACGCCCTTTGCCCCAGGGTCATGCCTTGAACTATTTTTGATCTTCAACATATCCTGATCCTTGCATGTAAGTTTGGTAAAAATCTGCCTGGTGGTTCTGGAGAAGTAGATTTTTTAGCAACCAGTACTTTTGGTTTTGTTTTCCTGATAATCTCCCCTTGTTTTAGGGTCCCAACCCTTATTTTAGTATAGATGGTAGCCCTTGGGCCAAGGATACCCTGTGACAAATGTGGTACTGATTGGCCAAGGGGTTCTTGAGTTATGGCCCATATTCTAAAAAGTTAACGCACACCGCACAAATGGCCATAGCATTAGCTCTTTGAGCCTTTGGCTCAGAAAAGCTAAACAAGAGGCCCAGGGGCCACAGCGCTCACCTGAGCACATCGGGCTTGAATTTACTCCCCCCCCCCCTCCAGGCGGTCATCATTTGAACAAACTAGAATCTACACTACCTGAGGATGATTCCATATAAATATCACTAATCATAGCTTTGAAGTACAGTAGAACCCCGTTATTACGATGTTCACTTTGCCACGGTAAAATATCGTAATACCGAGGGCAACGTAATAAAAGTTCCCAATAAAATCCAGTAAAACATCGTTTGGAAAACGTGTGATTGTATTAGGGGGTGTATTTTTCTCCTTCTATCTCCTTTTTATGCTCAAATTCTTAACCAATATGCTATATACTTTAATTCATTGATTACTTATCTTTAAAACTTATTTTCATGATGCTATTTCTTCTTTTTCCATCATAGTATAAGCATAGAGCACATTTTTTAATAGAAACTTCGACAATCTTCTTTTAATTGCCGCCATTTTCTGTAACATGTACTTTCACTTTCGTTTCTGTCCAGATAATGCGTTCGTGAAAATTTCAATGTCTTCGTAGTCATGGTCATTTCTATGTAAACAACAACCAAAATTCTGATTATTTTATTATCTTTGTATTCAATTACTGTAAACCAACTTTTATTCGCGTGCGAGAAATTTTCGCGAGATTCGCGAGAGCCTCGTCATCGCGAATATTTCTCGCCGCGAATGGGTCCTTACCGTCTCTTTTTCTTTTAAAAACAGTTTTAAAAAGGCTTGGTCGCGAAAATTAATCGTCGCGAACTACTTTACTCCCGGTTAATCGTGAAATAAAGTCGTCGCGAATAAAAGTTGGTTTACAGTAATAGTCATTTCTAAATAAACAGCAACATTTTTTTTTCAAATAAAAAGGTCAAAGTAAATAGACAAGCAATCTGTCAAAATAATTTTATTTTTTTTAATTACTGAACAGAGGTCAATTAGAAGTTCAGCAATTATCGATTTGTATTTCTGCTGACATTTGAGAGGTAGTCCAAGCCACTACCCAAGCTGTTAAAACGTTTGTAGTGGAGTTAAAATTTTGTCCAAATTATGTTTGATACCCAAGCTGTTAATTCACGCAGTTTATTTGCAAACATAATTACACATTATGTGTACCTGTGTACAGCATACATGCATAATATTAAATATAAACCTTTTATTTATTAAATTAATTTATTAAACTATGTATGAAATAAAGAATAAAAGAATTTAAAAAAAATTACAGCGATAGATAAAGAAGACGCTAGATTTATGAGTTAACTTTAATTGTTTATCAATGGCTTTGGCACGTCTCCAAATCTGCTGGGCTCACTGGAACAATCCAGGTGGGTGCAATCAAGCGTCACTAATCACCTAACTGCCCTGTAAGATAACACTCTCTCTCAAAGCACAGGTGTTCCAATGTTTATTTAGCGTCTCATTAAGTGTCTACCAGCAATCAACGCTGAATAAACACGGAGTGAAAAAAAATTTTGACAGAATTTTTACATCGTAATAGTGAGACCTGGCGTTTTTGAACAACGTAATAAACGGTTCTTTTTTGTATAGTTTTGTTAAGAAATGGTTTTGTGCTTTCAATTTACAACGTAATAAGCGTTCTATCGTATAAAACCGTCACCGTAATAGCGAGTCTCCACTGTACTGGAAAAGAAGATTTTAAAAGGTTTCCCTATATATCCTTATGTAAAACTTGGGTCGGCCATTTTGGCCCCACCCTAGCCCCGGGGGTCATGATTTGAACAAATTTACTCTGCACTACCTGAGGATGATTCCACATGAGTTTCATTTTTCCTGGCCCAGTGGTTCATGAGAAGAAGATTTTTAAAGATTTTTCTTATATATTCCTATGTGAAACTAGGGTCAGCCATTTTGGCCCCACCCTTGCCCCGGGGGTCATGATTTGAACAAACTTGATTCTGCACTATGTGAGGATGATTCCACATGAGTTTCATCTTTCCTGGTCCAGTGGTTCTGGAGAAGAAGATTTTTAAAGATTTTTCCTATATATTCCTATGTAAAACTTGGGTCGGCCATTTTGGCCCCACCCTTGCCCAGGGGGTCATGATTTGAAAAAATTTGAATCTGCACTACCTAAAGATGATTCCACATGAGTTTCATCTTTCCTGGCCCAGTGGTTCTGGAGAAGAAGATTTTTAAAGATTTTTCCTATATATTTCTATGTAAAACTTGGGTCGGCCATTTTGGCCCCATCCTTGCCCCGGGGGTCATGATTTGAACAAACTTGAATCTGCACTACCTGATTCATTTATTTATTATCTTTTTCCTATCCATCCTATAACAATATAAATTAAGATTCTAAAATCATTCATACTTCAGTAACGTTTCTATCTACTCATTTACGTTGATATGTACCCATTTCCAATGTTACCATATTTCACTAACGTTCCGCCGTACATTTCATCAAAACACGGGTATCTTAATCTTTACCGCGTCTGCCTCATCAACTACTTACCGCAATCTGCTTCTGAGCTGCACAACAACGTTCTCTATGCTCCAAACTTCAGGACTTGCACAGTTTTTTCTTCATTTTTTACATAAACAACACACAGCACTCAAAGAAACACCAGGTAGGTGCTTGTTTCTCATGAAGTTAGCTTACTTTACTCACAATTGAAAGAAAACGCATCCATTTTATTTTATTTTCGTGATTTAATTACGTCACTTTCCCGCCTACATGGGCCACGGGTTTGTTTTGTGCGATTATTTTTATTTTGATTTTTAAGTGAACAAATAACACTTGGTAGGTAAATAAAGCTATTTTCGGTAGGTTTATTTAAGGAATCACTGTCTAATTTTGAGAGTATGCCAGGGCATCAACAATAGTGGGAAATATGGGATAATTTGCATAACGGGCGAAGCCCGTTATGCTAAAATTATCCCATGTTTTCCACTATTGTTGATGTCCCTGGCATACTCTCAAAACTAGACAGTGATTCCTTATATTTCTATTTCATTGTGAAATAAAATTGTAGATTTAGACTTTAAAGATGTAGACATAGACTTAAACATGTTAAATCACATGAGGACTTCCATGCCAATTTCAATAGTCCTCGCACAGTGACGTCAAACACAAAGGCTGCCGCACGAGATTTACATGCATATTTGGCCTCCTTAGCGTCAGACACAGAGACAGATGCGCACGAGATTTGCATGCGTATTAGGCCTCCTTGGCACCTGACCTATCGACCTGCCTAATTTACATTCCGGCAGAATTATCAAGAAATAAACTCCGAAAACTTTCAAAGAGTTATCACAGAGAAAAAAATTAGAAATGGAAATATATATATATATAGCTACATAGCTAAATATAGTGATTGTACTGGACCTGCTGGACCTGTGCCCTGTTAATCATAATGTTATTGGGAAATTGCTTTCCTTATCTTTCATTTCAATACTACCAACTTACAATTTAAGCTCTTTGATTGAAAACTGAGGAAATTTCTCCTTCACCCACTCTTCGTAAGGCATGGAATGATCATATTGCATTTCCTCCACAGAATCGCAATCGAAAAATTGATTGAAATTGATAACTTTCACAATTTCTTCAATTCTTAATACTTCAGAGTCTGTCAAAATACATAATCCCCAAAGTGTACACACAATTTCAAAGGGATCTTTCATCACTTTTCGAATTCCAAATTTATCGATTAAACTAATGGACCATGAACTCGTACTGTTGGGAAACTCATTGTCGTCTGAGCTTCCCTGCGAACTTGAATGAGATAATTCGCTTGCTGAAGAATCGGTTTTCATCATTTTAATCCGCAATGGACATGATGGAGGAGATGGTGTCTCAGCTTTCTTCTCCATGCTTTCCCAAAACTTGATCTACGCCACACGTTCACTCCGGAAGTTAAGAAGCGCATGCGCGAAATTTATTCTAAAAACCACTGTGTAACTCAAGTATTCCCGATTTATAAAACATTTCTTTAACTAAAACAAAATGCACTTGTATTTTATTATTAAATAGTACCCACGCCTATTTGAATCAACTCTGAATCAACTCTGTCTTTTAGGGGGGTGAGGGGGGTCATTTTAAGTCCATAAATGATAAATAAATTTATAAATTATGAAAAAAATAAATAAGGTGAAAACAACGGTGATTTATGGTGATTTAGGGGTGGGGTGATAGGGTCTACACCTATCTGAATCAACGATCATGGGTATTTTGGGGGTATTAATTTTAGGGCCTACACCTAACTGAATCAACTCTGTATTTCTAAGTAGGGGGGGGGGGGGGTTGAAGGAGAAAAAATATTTAAAATTAAATTTCTAAGTATCTTAATTACATCTCGTTTGTTACTTTTGGACTTCAGAATCTATGAGGACGACCATTTGTTTTTGATGAGAGGGGAGTTTGCATTTGACAATAAATAATCTGTTCTTTAAAAGAATAAAACTATATATTATCAAGTGAGAATAACATAAATAATCCGATCCTGATTGATATGTTACTACCCCCCCCCCTTTTCCCTTTACAAACACGCACATATGGATGTGTATGAAAATTCTACGATTTTTTTGGTGTATAACTTTATCATTGTTTATTTATGTGGTGCACTGTGGCTTTATAGTAAATACTAATTCAGGCTAAAAGTACAGAAAAGACCAATAATTCGATTTTTTGCGTCAGAATATCTATTTTATTCTAAACACAATGAATGAATATTCAACAAAGAAGAAGCCAAGAATGAGACAGAAGATGTACAAAGTAAGATTTTTTTTTTCGATGGATGAGGGGGGGGGGGGGGTAATCCTGAATTTTAAATATCAATTCGACAAGCTGACATCGCTATTTATCTGAATTTCTTTTTTTAAAAAAAGCGAGCTTTTATATTTGGTTGACATTAAAATCGCTGAGGTACATTTCGAAGTCATGAGTACATTTGTTAATATTTAACCATACTGAATAAAAAAACTTCAATTGATGCCGGAAAGAGAGACCGGCCTTTCATTTAAACATTTTCATTCTGTTTAAACCAAAAAAAAAACCACAACAGTCGATCCCTTGAAAGTTGCAACTTACGTATCTGTTTTGTTGAGATATCGTATAAAATGGGTTGCCTACGTCACAATGACTTCCGTCAAAAACGTATCAATCCGCCTGACGACAATAAAATTTTGTACAAATTAAAAGTCATTTTGTTAGAACAATTATCTTTTTTCCTTAAATAAAATGAATGAAAATTAAATTATAAGCAATGAATTTCATAGCTACCCATTTTATACGGTATAAACTGCATGGGTTGGAGCACTTCTACGCCTTTTTATTAACCGCTTCGCGGTTTATAAAGCGTAAACTGCCCCAACCCAGTTTATACCGTATAAAATGGGTAGCTATTAAATTAATTCCTTAAATAATCAACACCTTTAAAAAGAGACATGAGAAATTGAAATTATCGTACAGCTGGGAACTTCAGGCTAGAAAGGGTATTTATTTATTTAACCAGTTAACAGTATGAATTATTTAAATTAACCAGTTAAAAGTAATTTTCTGGTGACTCGTTTTCAGTTGTCAACATATAAAAATACAGAAACTTAAGGTATTCATTCTTGTAGTGGTGCCTTGTTAAGTATAAAATACTCGTCATCAACAATGAAATAAATATCATGCTTAATAGAAACAATAAATAAACAATTTGTCAATCAAAAATTTTGCCATCAGATTAAATGTATTAAGGGGTTCATTTTTTTTCTTTAAATCAAGCTTTTCCTTTCTCTTTTGTTTTTTTTTCAGATTAGCATTCTCCTTCTTCTGCCACATCATCTGTTTTTCCAGAAGAATTTCTTCTGAGGTCAAGAGTCTGTGAGATGAAGACTTTGATCTCGGTTTAGGCTCAGCTGGTTTATTTGGTTCAACAGACTGAAGTGGGAGAAAAATGTCTGATATGGCGGAATCCCAAATGCCAGACTGAGGAATTTCAACCGTGCCCTCTTCGTCTGGGGTAAATACTTCTACATGGCCATCATTTATCAATGCAAGTAGCATTTCTGGGTCATCTGCCAAGGGAGGAGTTGTCATATTGTCAACATGTGAAACAAGACTTATTGTACTATCTTGACTTTCATTGATTTCAGGGGCCTCATTAATGGAAAGATCCTGTCGTGTAGATGGGGTAACTGTTGGCAATAAGGATGAACCAACTCCTGAAGAGACAATAGTGAAAGATACTGGACCACTAGAAGAAGATACAGAAGGACCAGAAACCGAGGGGGGACCAGAGGATACCTCAGAATGATTAGAAAGAGTGGTGGTTGCTGATATTTCATCTGTGGAAGACAGAAGGGGTTTGGGCTTATTTGAAGGAATGGAAGGCTTCAACAGCTCAGGAGCAACAGCTGATGGATTGAACGGAAATATGCCACATGATTGGAAACCAGCTTGGATATTTGTTTTGGAGACAGCTGTTTCCCACACAACAGCCAAAATACCCGGAAATGACCATTTGTTGATGTTGTTGAGTGGGTTCTGGTTAAGGAAGTTTGAGCATTCAGTGTTGTAGGCGCTGTTAAGCGGACCAAATACACAGCGATCAAGAGGTTGAAGAGCATGTGTAGTATGAGGAGGGAGGCTCAGAATGTGGATATCATTCTGGATGGCCAACTCCATGATGGAAAGACTCTCGTGGGAGGATTGGCCATCCAAAATCAGGAGCTGGGGCCTTTCTGTGCCACACTCCATAAGGAACACGTCCTCAAACCATTTTTCGCCAATGTCGTCGTTCATCCAGCCATTAGCTTGGTAGTGCCAGCGTGTTCCTTGTGGGGCAGCAAGCGTGTTAAATCCATGCAAGGATCTGGATGTCTTGCCTTTGACAATAAATAATGGAGACATCTTACCCCCAGCAGCATTCACACATGCCATGACCGTTATATTTGTCCTGCATGACGATGTCCTCCCTACCACAGCCTTAGATCCCTTTTCCGCAATGACTTTTACTGGTGTGTGCTCAAAACTTTTTCCAGTTTCATCGCAATTCCATATGCACGCAGGTTTTGATAACAAGCCAAGATTTTTCAGAATTTGCCCAAGATCATCGAAATATTTTGAGACTATCGCCGGATTTGTCATCCTTGCTCTTGTTGTCGCTAACTTCTCTGGTTTGCGAATTGACAGTGTTGGATGTCGCTTCATAAAACCAACAAACCAGTCCTTTCCGGGGGTCTGTTGCTTAAATTGATCCACCTCGATTTTCATTTTTTTGCATAAACTGCCTACCCGGCGCAGTAATTGCCGCCTTGAAATGCCCATGCCTTGTTTAGATGCTTCCTTCAAAGCATTTGATATCTTATGTTCAACTTCTGGTGGGATCGCTGTTTTTCTACCAGGTTGACCAGGGTTCTTATACTTTTTTTTAATCGTGTCATGGAGGGTTGATTTATTTACATTAAACATTTCCGCAGCCTTTCTAATTGAGTGAGTGCCTTTCATTACAGAGGCCACTGCATTCTGCATACTCTCATAGCTGTAATGTTCTCTTTTCCGTTGCTTGTATGCTTTTGGCATGTTCTGTAAAAATATTTAACCTTATGTTCTATTGAATAATATGTTAAATGAGTACTATGTGATTTATTTTCATCTTAAATAGCCGAGAAAATGTGGTTAAATTCAGATTGATTTTCAGATCCAGGCACGTACCATCGTGAAAGTGGGGGGGGGGGGGAGAAAAAAATTTAACTTACCTGAAAATGTTGTCAAGCAAAAAAAAAAAGGGGGGGGATTGCCCTAAGTCGAAAATCCTATTTCGGGGGGGGGGGGGGGATCAACTACTTTCAGGACCCATTTTTGTACCTTTTTACTACATTTTTTCACACATTACTAACAAGGGGGGGGGGACAATACTTACAACTAACATTTCTAGAATAAGTAAGGTTGAGGAAAAAAGTGGGGGGGGGTGCCTGAGCTCGAATGCTGGAAGCGAAAAATTTAAGGTGTTATCCAGCTTACCGACACGTTTGTGCACCCCCCCCCCCCCCCCATTTTGTATAACATAACTTTCCTACATATACGTTACAATGAGTTTAATACGTCAAAAACATATCACTCCGCTTGACATAACTTTGAAAATGTGTTAAATTTGAAGCCTTTTCCGGAAGAAAAAAATTCTCATTGCCCACACTAAATAATAAGGAATAAGCTTCATTCCCTATATGTTTTCGATTGAATGAAGAAAAAAAAGAATTCTCGGAATTTTATTTAATTACATAAAAAATGTCACACAGTCATTTACTTAATTAATATTTGATCTCATAAATGATATTTGAAGAATCAAGTTCGTGGACAACTCGTTGAAGTACAGAATCGTCTGAAATCCTGCAGCCTATCGAACATCACTGTTGTGGACCAACACGTTGGTTACTACAGGACAGGTAGGAGATCAGTACCCTAGCCTATTGATATGGTTTACCGAGAAATACAAAACAGGTTATAGTCCAATACCGTAGGCTATTAATATGGTCTACTAAGTACTACAGGACAGGTAAGAGTCCAGTACAATAGGCTATTGATACGGTCTACCCAGTACTAAAGGACAGGTAAGTGACCAGAACCCTTGGCTATTGATACAATGAACTGAGTACTACAGGACATGTAAGTGACCAATACCCTAGGCTATTGATACGGTCTACCGAGTACTATAGGACGGGTAGGAGTCCAGCACCTAGTCTATTGATACGGTCTACCGAGCACTACAGGACAGGTAAGATATCAGTTTCCTAGGCTATTGATATAGTCTACCGAGTACTACAAGACAGGTAATAGTCCAATACCTTAGGCTATTGATATGGTCTACCGAGTACTAGAGGACAGGTAAGTGACCAATACCTTAGGCTATTGATATTATCTACTGAGTTCTACAAGACAGGTAAGAGTCTAATACCATAGGCTATTGATACCATCTACTGAGTACTACATGACAGGTAAGAGTCCAGTACCCTAGGCTATTGATATTATCTATTGAGTACTACATGACAGGTAAGTGACCAGAATCCTCGGCTATAGATACAGTCTACAAAGTACTAAGGAGATCTAAGTGAGCAGAACCCTAGGCCATTGATACGGTCTGGCGAGTACTACAGAACAGGTAAGTGACCGGAACCCTACGCAATTGATACGGTCTACTGAATACTACAGGACAAGTAGGAGATCAGTACTTTAGGCTGTTGATACAGTCTACCCAGTACTACAGGACAGGTAGGAGATCAATACCCTAGGCTATTGATGCGCTGTACTAAGTACTACAAGACAGGTAGGAGTCCAATACCCTAGGCTATTGATATGGTCTACCGAGTACTACAGGACAGGTAAGAGTCCAGTATATTGTCCATTGATACGGTCTACTGAGTACTACATCACAGGTAAGTGACCTGAACCCTAGGCTAGCCACTATTGATACGGTCTACTGAGTACTACATCACAGGTAAGTGACCTGAACCCTAGGCTAGCCACTATTGATACGGTCTACTGAGTACTACATCACAGGTAAGTGACCTGAACCCTAGGCTAGCCACTATTGATACGGTCTACTGAGTACTACATCACAGGTAAGTGACCTGAACCCTAGGCTAGCCACTATTGATACGGTCTACTGAGTACTACATCACAGGTAAGTGACCTGAACCCTAGGCTAGCCACTATTGATACGGTCTACAGAGTACTAAGGACATGTAAGTGACAGTTAAGAGTCAAATACCCTAGGCTATTGATACAGACTACTGAGCACTACAACACAGATAACAATCCAATACTCTAGGCTAATGATACGGTCTACCTAGTACTACAGGACAGGTAAGGGTCCAGTACCATAGGCTATTGATACTGCTACTGAGTACCACAGGACAAGTAAGAGTTCAGTACCCTAGGCTATTGATGCGGTCTACCTAGTACCAAAACAAAGGTAAGAGTCCAATACCTTAGACTATTGATAAGGTCTACCGAGTACTATAGGACAGGTAAGAGATCTTTACCCTAGGCTATTGATACTGAGTATTACAGGACAGGTAAGTGACCAGTACCCTAAGCTATTGATACGGTCTACTGAGTACTATATTACAGGTTTGAGTCCAATACCCTAAGTTATTGATACCATGTACCGAGTACTACAGGACAGGTAAGTGACCAGTACCCTAGGCTATTGATATGGTCTATACGATGCTATCATATCTGCCGTAGGTGAGAATTTGGCAGTGTATATTTCTCCCTCCTCGATGTCCACTTAACTGCATTATGGGAGCCTCCAGGTTTGAAAGTCTCGGTGGACCCTGTAGTAAAACATGATTCTGAAATAATTCTTTTATGTTTCTTCATCTATAAGAAGAAATTCATTCTCATCAGTAGGCCAAAAACAAAAATGTTTGTTTACTGTTACATGCTGAAACAAAATAGGGAGGGGGGAGGTAGTAATTTTTTATTTCATTTTATTGAATTCTTTTTTTCAGCACACATTCACATGCATTGGTTGAAATACAAAACAGTTTTACCATTGTGTGGTGCTTTACTTTTAATTGGGCTTGCCACATGAGTAATAGACAATAAGACAATATATTTCTTACCAACTGCCTTACAGCTACCACATAATAGTATTAAGTAATCAAACTGAAACAAAGACGTTGATGTAGATATTGAACATGCCATTTTTTTGGGTACTTTCTATTCTAATTTCAAACACTTGACCAATTATTAAAGATGCATATAAAAGTAAACTTTACAGAGTGACTTCTGGATTTTTACTAAAGAAAAAAAATGTTATGGGTTGGCCACGAAAAATTATAGGGTCAATCTGGTAACACGTAAACAAACATATTTTTTTTATACCGCCATATGATTAATCTTTGATAATGCATCTTGCCACAAATGACAACAATTAAAAGATACAGTTACTCTGAGCTAATGTCTTTTTGCAGAAAAATAGTAGATTAACCCTTTATTTAAAATTAAAATTATTCCTGTACAAGCTTTGGTTTGGAAATGCAACTTTCCTACAATGTCATGTGATATCAGAGTGTAGACGTACCAAAAAAATAAAATTAAAAAGGTGTAAATCTGGTTGCACCGTCAACATACTGTCATGGTACAAATGGATTAACGTAATAAGTAAAGGTTGGTTTCTTGTTACATTTGTGTTTATTTTATGTTAAAATTAATATAACATATCTTTTACATACATTCAGACATATTTCTAATAAAATGTCAGTTGAAGTGTAGGTTGTTTGGTTCTAAATTTAACATGATTTCCAGAATCAAAACATGAAGGTTTGGAAAGAGAAGTGAATGTATAGGCAAAGCCTATCCACACCTCTAAAGAGAATAGTCAAAAGCCCTTTTTTCTCATTCAAAAGTCATGGGTCCAGCACAGGGGCTTGTCACAACTTACTTGTCTTCTTTAAATTTGACCACCACTTTACCACTTCAAAATACTAGTAGTTTGATTAAACTATTTAAGCTTGATTAAGCTAATTTATTACACTTATAAATGGAGTGGGGATGCCAGTGAGTTAAGGCTAAATAAGGGCGTTTTCTATGCAAATGAGTTGATAAAAATGCACAAGTTGTATATTTTTTATACAGAGAAAGTTCAAAATGATTTTCTTATTCACACTTAGTATCTACAGCATGTTAAAGCTAGTACACATTATGACGTCATTATTCATCCCCATTCCAGGTAATTAAACACATAATCAAAACAACCTTAGCGCAAGGGCATATCCTTATTAATTTAAAATAAATAATGTATAATATTCAGAAGAATATTCCAAAAATTAATAAAATTGCTGCAAAAATCTCATACCCTTTCTCAATCGATAAAAATTTAGAAAACTTACACCGGACTGTGAAATTTTACCCCGTTTTATTTTAAAACTTTAAGAATAGTTACTAAACACTTACAATGTCAACATTTGTGCAGCAACATCTTGAATCCTTGGAATATTCTGCATCTATTTATACCTTTTTTTTGTAAACCAAAGTAAGCTTTGCCCTTGCGCCAAAGCAATTTTGGGCCAAAGTTTTTATTTTTTTTGGTTTACGATTTTCTGACACAAAAATATGCATTGGGCAGTCGAAAAATAAAAATAAAAATAATTTGGAACCTTGACATATTTTTTTTATCGAGTAGCATTGAAATGTATTCAAATTAAAATAATAAACACATAAGATTTTTCAACTTTATTATTTTTTCCTACCATTCGATTTATGTCAACAAAAATGAATCACACGTCAAATGACTCAAGAACAGAAATGGGAGTATCAGGCTCTGTTACTGTTGATGGTTTTTATTCTTCTGACTTACAAGTCTGAGTTTCCATAATAGACACATTGCACTGGGACAAATATGGAAAAAATTAAGTGAATCTGCTATTCTCTGGTCAGCCTTCCACGTATGAAAAAGTTTTTGGAAAGTCGGAAAAGGATGGATTGTTTTCACAACCAACTTAAGATACGTGTGTCCAGACCAGCCTAGACCCAGAATTTGAGGAGACATTTCTCCATCAAAGAAAACAATCTTAAACTTCTAAAATTTCTCTTCTCATTAGATTTCCAGGCTTTTGGCATAGTCATAATTTTGTTAGATTTCTCTCAATTTTGTTTTGGATGTACAATTCTTCTTCTAATAAAAGTTTTGATGCACATCTACATGCCGATTGAACTACTTATGTTTATTGAATCTGATGTGTGACTTCTTAGGAAGTTAATAACTTCACAATTTAACAAGTAAATTATGCCTGTATTCACAGCATGATTAATTATTTGACAATAAAAAGATATAAAATCTTCTCCAACATCTTTGGCATGACATCGATAGCTGTCCAGCTGTTTTGCGTCTTGTTGTGTATATGACTTGTAACGATGGACTTTTTAGAATACCCGGAAGTGGAGTTAGAGGAGTTCCGACGGAGTATTCGATGCATTGTTCTGACATTGCATACAGAAACAGTCTGTAAGTGAGTTGCCCCTAGGTTGGTATCCTGGACTGTACGGCCATGTGGTTTGACAATCTGTGTATTTGTGGAGGTCATTTGAATGTTTAAGATGTGTTGTAAATTATAACCAGAAGTCTCTGTCGAGACTGAAGCTCTACTGGTTTGAACTTATAGCAAAGGAAGAGAAAGTACTTAAGCAGCTGGGATTTGAAACTTTATAAACAGCATTAAATAGAATAATGATCATTGATAAAGTCTCTTTATGTTCTTAGTGTAGTCTACTTGTGTGCCAAGTTATACTGAAATCAGACCAAAACTGTAGGAGGAGTAGCATTTTGAAACAATTTTACAGACATTTCTATTTTTAGTAACCACGGCAACACCGTTCATCAAAATTAAAATTCGATATACAGAATTATGTATCTAAGTGTATTCCACTTGTGTGCCAAGTTATACTGAAATCAGACCAAAACTGTAGGAGGAGTAGCATTTTGAAACAATTTTACAGATATTTCTATTTTTAGTAACAACGACAACACCATTCATCGAAATCAAAAACCGATAAACAGAATTATGTATCTTGGTGTATTCTACTTTTTTGCCAAGTAATATTGAAATCAGACCAAAACTGTAGGAGGAGTAGCATTTTGAAACAATTTCACAGAAATTTCTATTTTTAGTAACCACTGCAACACCGTTCATCGAAATCAAAAACCGATGCACAATATTATGTATCTTAGTGTAGTCTACTTGTGTGCCAAGTTATACTGAAATCAGACCAAAACTGTAGGAGGAGTAGCATTTTGAAACAATTTTACAGAAATTTCTATTTTTAGTAACCACGGCAACATCGTTCATCGAAATCAAAAACCGATACACAGAATTATGTATCTTAGTGTAGTCTACTTGTGTGCCAAGTTATACTGAAATCAGACCAAAACTGTAGGAGGAGTAGCATTTTGAAACAATTTCACAGAAATTTCTATTTTTAGTAACCACGGCAACACCGTTCATCGAAATCAAAAACCGATACACAAGTATGTATATTAGTGTATTCTACTTGTTTGCCAACTTATACTGAAATCAGACCAAAACTGTAGGAGGAGTAGCATTTTGAAAGAATTTCACAGAAATTTGTGTTTTTGAGTAACCACGGCAACACCGTTCATCGAAATCAAAAACCGATACACAGAATTGTATGTTTTTGTCTGAGTGTAGTCTACTACTACTAGTGTGCCAAGTTATACTGAAATCAGACCAAAACTGTAGGAGGAGTAGCATTTTGAAACAATTTTACAGAAATTTCTATTTTTAGTAACCATGGCAACACCGTTCATCGAAATCAAAAACCGATACACAGAATTATGTATCTTAGTGTAGTCTACTTGTGTGCCAAGTTATACTGAAATCAGACCAAAACTGTAGGAGGAGTAGCATTTTGAATGAATTTCACAGATATTTCTATTTTTAGTAACCACGGCAACACCGTTCATCGAAATCAAAAACTGATACACAGAATTATGTATCTTAGTGTAGTCTACTTGTGTGCCAAGTTATACTGAAATTAGACCAAAACTGTAGGAGGAGTAGCATTTTGAAAAATTGTTTACAGACAGACGGACAGACAGACAGACAGACGGACAGACGGACGGACGCCGGACGCATTACTATCGCATAAGCTCTTCTGGTCTCTGACCAGTAGAGCTAAAAACAGTCATTTAGGTCGAGAAAATTTCGGATTAAGAGTCAGACACATTATTTTTATTTTTGCAAATAGGGAAAAATAGGGTCGGCGGAATCGTAAACCAAGAGAAAAAAAAAACTTGGCCTTGTTGATAATCCTTATAAACTTGTGTAGTAGAGGTTGATGACATCAAAATATGATCTCATAATGTGCACTGGCTATTGCATGTTGTGAATACCAGTACCAAGAATGTGTTAGAAAACGTCCTAATTTTTTTTCTGTGCAGTAGGTATAGCATTTATGGGTTTTAATAAGTTTTTGCTTAGAAACCCCCATACGTATTAACTCACTTGGCGAAGGTTCATAGTTTTTAAAAATACTTGTGCCATACTACATATAACAGACATGTAATGAAGCTTATAGAGCATTTTTTTTATAATTAACATGGGAAGTGCATTTTCACTGACACTATTAGCAGTTATAAGTAATGCTAAATGTATACTGAATTTCATTCAGCATTGGTGCTTAACTGAACTTCAACATTCAGGCCATCACCAATTCTACGTTTTACACGTTTTCTAGAATAACAACATGAAGGCTAGCGAAGAGTAGTGGATATAGGCGAAAACCTGCCCACTTCTCTTCAAAGAATAAGGTTGACCCGGCAAAGGGGTATAACATTTGCAAATGGATGAGTCTTTTTACCGTTTCCATCAACGTGCCATTCTGTCCACCACTATAAGCTGTTATTTCATTTCTTGGTTTCTTCATTGGTACAACAGCAGTTTCAGTTGCTTTTCTTTTGAAGTCCATGGTGAAAAAGCCCCTACTCTTAGTTTTTAGTTTTCAACCACACGCTCTACACAGGAAGTAATTGCATGACAAAAAATTATTGAGAGTAAACCAAACACTGTTCACGAAAATAATATTTCCGGTATAATTATTGTTATGAAATATATAGATATGCTTTAATATTGTTTTATTCTTCATATATAATATAAAAAAATCTTCTTAGTCTCATTTTTTAAATAATAATAGTAGTTATAAAATAGAAAAATTTTAAACGTTATATAGCCATTCCGTAATATATTAGTTTACACGTGAATGTCTTGAGTTTCTCTTTATTTTCACTTGATCTTATTCCCGTTTAGAGTTAGAAGAATTAATCTGTAATACAAAACATATTTTAAAAGAATGTAGTTTAGTTATTATAGCAAGTGACAATAGTAAAAAATTCACTTATCTGTATCGTACATCATTATCGGAATAAGAAAAAGAAAACAGCTGCGAAACAAATGACGAGTCTCTTTAAGCAACATGCAGTAATCAATAAATACAATATGGATTTAGTAATTTACAGTCTATTATCCTTACTTTGGTAAAACTTGTGAATCCTAGGTATTCTATTATTGACTTAAAGTGAAGGCCCAGTAAATCGTGATGCAGACAAAGAGTTATGTATGTGAGTGTTTCCATAATTAACCAGCAATCAGGGATTACTAATAACACCAGGAGCTGACAGAGGTGGGAACAGGGATATATGTTACAAAGATGACTTATCTTTTAGATGTTGAGAGGAAAATGGCATCAGAAATAGGAACCTTTTTCTTGTTATTTGTCCTTACAAACTTTGTCAACAAGGTAAGTCTAAAAACATCTCGCAAAATTAAAAAAACAAATAGTTTTTGAAAAGGAGTAATGTTCATACAGGCAATTTTTAATGAATCTGACAACAAACAGAGTCATTAACCTGATCTGAAAAAAAGTGACAATAAAATACATATTTTAAATGTGAGTGGTCATTAATGCCTAATGCCTTCTTTACTCTTGAACTTCTAGGACATAAAGCTGCATGAATGTGATAATAATCAGTCCTTACCAACCTGTGAAATCTTTGTCACTTGAGCATGTTTAGACAATAGTATACAGTTATGGAATGGGTACGAGGGAAATAGCAAATTTATGGTTCCCCAAGGGAGGAAACTATTTCAAGAGGCAGCGAAGCCACCGAGGGAAATAGTTTCCTGCCGGGGGGAACCATAAATCGCTATTTCCCGAGTTCTCATTTCATAACTGTTTTATTATACCGAAACAATCATAGGGGATTTAATTTTTTTTACCAGATATTCCGAAATTTGAAAAAAAAAACCACTATAAAGGTATAATTACAAATGTATGCGGTTTAACACATTGTATGATAAGTAATACATCATGTCCTAAAGCAATGAAATCATTTTTAAAAAGTATTTTCACTGACATTTCAAAGAATTATCGTTGTCTTCATTTTGCTAGAATTCAAGTATGATTTTGACATCGCATGTCAAAATGTTTTGACGTCATAGTTACATTGCTAATAACATGACGTCACAGACTCGAGATTCCTTGAAAGCTCTGCCCACAGAACACTTTAATAAATATTCATGAGGGAGTAGTCCCAGGGAGTAGCTCTGATTTTCCAGGGAGTAGTCTTCAGATGAGGGATGTAGTCTCTTCTCAGGGAAATAGACAGTTTTATTGTATTAATTTTATATAGAGTAATTACAGTAGAGGTATAATAATTCC
>NW_026925939.1:0-107303 GCF_032062105.1 Saccostrea cuccullata
TTCAAGAAAATTGGGAAAACGATTTCTGTGGTTTTTTTTTTTTATCTAAGCTCACCAGGATATAATAATTTGCAAACAACCAATGACCAGGTAAGTAAATTTACGAGTTCCATTTTTATTAAAAGGAAGGGGATTATGGTTTAAACAAACTTGGGTATTTGAATCTACACTAACTATGTTTTTGTATTTCTTTGAATAACTGCCTTTCACCCATTACGTTTTTATGTCAATTGCGGTCCAACCCTGCATTCCACTAGCTGCTTGCGTCATGATTTAAGGAAAATTGAATCTACACTTCCTGATTATGCTTCCATATAAGTATGATTAATCATGACCTTGCTCTGTTTATGAAGAAGATTTTTAAAAAGTTCCCAATGTTCCGATGTAAAATCTTTGCTCATCCATTTTAATTCCACTCTACCCAAGGAGTCATGATTTGAACAAACTTGTATCTACTTCATGGCTTTGTACTCAGAGGAACGTTAAACAATATACAATCAATCAATCAATCAATCAATCATGGCTTTGTATTTCTAAGAAGATCCTAAGAAATTCTCCTTTCTATATCTCTTCGTAAAATGTATAAGGATATAAGGATATAACGAGCAGAATTCAATCTCGAAAGTTCTAGAAAGTTCATTAAGCAATAAAAATAGTGCATAGCAAACACGGTATTACGAAACATCAGAGTTGCGTTGGGGCGTCATGGAGGAGAGAGCATAAGATAAGATGAGAGAAGATATTTATTCAAAGTCAGGCACATTAACAAAAAACATTAGCTCTGAAGAGCATCCCCTGCCGATCGATTACACCCGCCGTATGCTCTTTTTCATAATTGGGAAATAACGGAAAATATATCGTCAATTTAGTACATGTAAATGATGGACCAACAAATAGTATGAAAAACATCAGTCAACATTTGACTCAATGAAAAATTGTATTTGGTGACAATGTTATTGTATCGACCATAGTACTTATGAAATGATAACTTTAAACGAGACAGCAGATAGTCTTGTATAATCAACTTGTTTGTCAATAATATACCTCGTTTTAGAAATTGTGCATACATAGAGCATGATCTTGCACAGCAAATTAAATGAGAGATATAAACAATTAATGCGAATTGAATTGACGACGGATTTTTTGTTACAAGGCGGGTGTTACTCGTCGGTAGGGGATTCTTTTCAGAGCTAATATTTTATGCTGATGTGTTTTCCCATCATAAATTTCATCATTTTTTTTCTTTGTTCTTAAGAAGTTTTTTGTAAACATGCAACCGATTTTTCACTTTTTCTGAATTGTCTCCCATTCATTTGAACAAGCTTGCATTCGCTACACTCAATAATGCTTCTGGAAAGTTTGGTTAAAATTGGTCAATTGGTTGCAGAGATGTCGAATATGTAAAAATTTAACAAACGGACGGACGTTCAGCTAGATAAAGAGATGGACTTCAGCCAAAATATAATAAATAAAAAATCACAAGAGCTATGAGCTCAGTGAAGTTAAAAAGTGGGAGGAGGGCTAAGACTTACCAACTCAGAACGCCTGACATGAGATTAGGTGATTTGGAGGTGTATTTTTTTCTCCATCGACTGTTGACAATCCTATTATTAAGTGATTTTAAACACCTGATTTCTATTTTGAATCCAAGCAATTGGAAAATACAGAAAAAAAGCCTATCTTTAACAGTTTTAGTTTAAGGAAAATCAAATTTAAGAATAATCTAAACAGATTTGTTCATAGTAAATCATGTATTTCGTAGGCGAATAAAAATCATTATGCATTTGATGAAAAGGTTTGGTTGGTTATCCTCGGTCCTCCCTTGCTAGAGGTGTTTGATTCAATTTACTTTGATAAAAGAACTTGATGCACCCTATCTGATAGGAAATCTTGCTAGAGAAGAAGGCCTTAAAGTTGTATTTTTACTCTCTTTTAAAGATGTAGAAAATTGATAACGTTTATCACATTCATCACCAATAGTATATAGATTGGGTCTTTTGTTATAAAGACAGCTGATTTAGTACCTCATTGTTAAAACTCAACACAATGCTGAGAGAAGTCGTATTCCTGATGTGTATTGTCACAGTGTTGTGTCAAGAATCCCAATTCGTAGTATAGAATTCATGAATTGTCTTCTTGAAATTAATTTTATTTAAACAAATGACTCTTTGTCAAGTTTGGGTTTAGTGTAGAACTAGATATTAGGAAGATGCTGTAGTATATGGTTGATATGGTATTCTATTTCTATGGTAATTTGGGAGCAATCCAATGAAAATTTCTGCCAAACTTTTGTTTTACGTAAACATTAATATAAATCTACAACTTTTTATGAATTATGAAGAATTATGTTCTGTTTAAACGTTGCTTCGATATATCTCACTGAGCTTGAGATAAAAACACCCTGGAACTTAATTCGTATGATTGTGCTTCAATGTTAACCCCCTCATTGAGGACAATGATTGCAAAATTACAATAATAATTTTATTTTTATGTTTAACGTGATGGCTTCAACTTTTCTATCGTCAATTTTCTACACGTTTACAAGTACCATGCGAAGTAAGGAGTGTTTCATGCAAACCCTAAAATAAAACCTTACAAAATTACTCAATGACCATCAAAAATTATGCTACCATTCTTCCGTAACATAAACAATGTGAACAATTATCTGGGGATCTATGAATTAATTAGTTTTTTAAATTTATAATAAAGTTATTTAAAAAGTACATTATTTTAAAAAAATAAACAGTAAAAAACCGGGAATTCTTCTTATTATTTTTTTTGTTTAAGTTCACCTGGACGATTAATATGTATAAAGTGATTTCAACACCCGCAGTTTCAAGCGCCTTTGGGCAGAAAATCAATGCATTTTATTTTGGTACACGCATCAGTGTTACACATCATTGAACATGCTAGTCAACAATGACCCTAATTTCAATCTTTGTAATGCGAAAAAAATTTGAAAAATGGGATGTCTAATTATTTTTAATTAGTGCCAATGCAAACTTTAGTACATAATTTCACAATAAATAATAAAATAGACACACAATGTCATATTCTTTTGTAGATATTTTTTTCTCATAAAACCTAAACAATGTAGTTTTTTTTAGGAAAAAAACCTCCTATCTTTCTTTGTAAGAACTTCATTTTTTTTAATATTCTAAACTAAATTTGTGTGTATATACTGTGTTGTGAGATGTGTATTGTTTCATCATGTATATTATTAGTAACATTAAGTTTCTTGAACATTCCAGAGTGGTCAATATGTTTAGTCATTTTTTCTAGAACATTCTTGAACTTTGTTTATGTCTAGAACTTTCCAGGAATATCATGTATTTACAATTTCTAGAATATTCTAGATTTATATTACTGTATAAATACCCTGTCAATTCGATGCATAGATACTATTGTCGTATAAGCATCATTGAGGTATTACTGGGATATAATTTCACTGGGACATTGTGTGCAGCAACGGACACTCTGATGTATGTATTTTTAGATTTTTGCTAAGTTTGTACTTAATGATTTGTATATTACTGTAAATAAATTATTGTTAAGTTTAAACTGTGTGATTGATCTTTGCTGGCATTTAGGGTTATTCTGACCCATAACAGAATTGGGGGCTGGTCCGGGATAAAGAATTTTTTTTTTGCACTTTTGCAGTTTATTGTAAGAATTTTGTTTATTGAACCGTTAAATTTGAATATAAGCCAGCAAAAATCAACATGGTATTTTCGGTCACAGACTTTCTTAGTTCACCAAGTGTTCAGGTTTTTGATACGTTAAAAAAGGATAACTTGATCGCATTAGGTTTGCATTTTGGGTTAGATGTTAAATCCTCTCAGAGAAAGCAAGACATTAGAATTAAGGTTGCAAACAAATTAGTAGAAGAAAACATCTTTGAAAAATACGATCTTCCAGAATATACAGTTAAATCAGAGTTAGGCTCTTACAAAATGGCAGAATATCAGTTTCAATTAGAGTTAGAGAAAATGCGATTAGAAAGAGAAAAAATTAGAAAGAGAAGATCGAGAAAGAGAAAGAGAACGAAAATTTGAATTAGACAAATTAGAAAGAGAAGAAGCAGAGCGTGAACGAAAATTTGAATTAGACAAATTAGCAGCAGAAAGAGAAGAGCGAGAAAGAGAGCGTGAAATGAACTTTGAATTAGAGAAATTAAAATTACAAAACCAACCAGAACCGTCAGTTGTCAAAACTGAATTTGACGCAGCAAAAAATATCAGATTAGTTCCAAAATTTCAAGAAAAATCTGTAGACAAATATTTTCCCCAATTCCAAAAGTCGCAGAGAATCTTAAATGGCCACAACACGTTTGGTCAACAATGTTACAAAGTGTACTAGTTGGCAAAGCAGCTGAGGTATACTCTGCACTAGGGGTAGCTGAAAGTTCAGACTATGAGAAGGTCAAAGCAGCAATATTAAAAGCATATGAATTAGTACCTGAAGCATATAGACAAAAATTCAGAAAGTATAGGAAGTTTGATAATCAAACATTTGTTGAATTTTCACGAGAGAAAGAAGATTTATTCGATCATTGGTTTAGATCTAAAAATCTTGATAAAACTTTTGCTAATTTGCGCCAAGTCATCCTGGTAGAAGAGTTTAAGGAATGTGTTTCTCAAGATTTGAAAACACATTTAGAAGATAAGAATGTGAAAACTCTTGAAGAGGCAGCAGTCATATCTGATACTTATGCTCTGTCTCATAAAAAGAATTTTGTATCAAGAACTCAGACTAGCAGTAATTCTACCAATTCAGACACATATAAAAAGAGTGGTTCAGGGTCTCAGTCTTTCACAAGTTCCCAGTCTCCATCCCAAGGTGGTTCTAAGTCCGGTCCAGGACGTTTTGAAGGATCTTCTGGAATAGGGTCGCTTCCTACTTGTAGTTATTGTAAGAAAAAGGGTCATCTGATCAGTGAATGCTTTAAACTTAAGAGAAAAAATGATTTTGATAAAACTCAACCACATGCTTGTGCGGCAGTTAGAGGTGATAGAGAAGCCTTAGTTTCGATTTGTTCTGACACTCCTGATGTCCAGGGTTCACAGTCCAGTGCTATTGATTCTATGGAGGATTATAAGCCCTTTATGTCTCAGGGATTTGTTTCACTCGGTGACTCTAGCGAAATAAAACCTGTCCAGATTTTGAGAGATACTGGTGCTGCACAGACATTATTGTTAGAGGGCGTGCTTCCTTTGTCTGAGCAGACTTCTACTGGTGGGTCAGTTTTATTACAGGGTGTGGAGCTAGGCGTCATTGATGTTCCCTTGCATAGAATTAGTTTGAAGTCAGATTTAGTCACTGGACCAGTTATCGTAGGTGTTTGACCTACTCTTCCCGTTCCAGGCATTTCTTTGTTGTTAGGCAACGATCTAGCTGGTGGAAAAGTTGTACCAGATCCTATAGTTTGTGAGAAAATCACTCCAGATGTCATGTGCGATGATGAAAATGATGACATTTATCCAGCCTGTGCTGTTACTAGAGCGATGGCCAGAAGACGAGAAATGGAGGCAGACCATACTCAAGCCTTTGACGAGACGAATTCCTCTGTTGATATTGATTTGAATGACACTCTCTTATCTGACCTTAATGACACTCAAACAAACATGGAACCACACAATATCAAGAAGTCGGTGACGAAGGAACCTTTATCAAAATTTAGTGGTAATGAAGATAAGTCAAATCTACCAGAAAGCCAAGGCAAGGACATCCTCAGCCGAGAACGTTTACTCTCTGAACAATATAAAGACCCAGATATCATTCAACTTAGTAAGAGGGCACTTCCACCAGAAGAGGCTACTAAAGTTGGAGAATGCTTCTATATGAAAGATGGCATCCTTATGCGAAAATGGCGACCACCTGACGCTTCCCCAGATGAAGTGTTGCGTGTTGTTCACCAGATAGTGGTCCCAGCTGCTTATCGTCGAGATGTCATGAGTTTAGCTCACGATACACCTATGGCTGGTCATTTAGGTATCAATAAGACTTATAATAGGATTTTGAGTCATTTTTATTGGCCTAAACTAAGGAAGGATGTTTCTGAGTTTTGTAAGTCGTGTCATGTCTGTCAGATGGTAGGTAAACCGAATCAGAAGATACCATCCGCCCCTCTCCAACCAATTCCAGCTTTTGAAGAACCGTTTAGTCGAGTGTTGGTGGATTGTGTAGGACCTTTGCCTAGGACCACATCTGGGAACCAGTATTTACTTACCATTATGTGTACATCCACTCGATTCCCCGAAGCCATACCTCTTAGGAATATAAAGGCAAAGAGCATAGTTAAGGCCCTAACCAAGATCTTCAGTTTTGTTGGAGCACCAAAGGCAATTCAGTCGGATCAAGGCTCAAATTTTATGTCGGGGTTGTTCCAGCAAGTCATGCATGAGTTGGGTATAAGGCAGTATAGATCAACTGCTTATCATCCTGAGTCCCAGGGAGCGCTAGAACGTTTTCATCAAACCCTAAAAACAATGCTAAAGACCTATTGTTACCAGTATGAAAAAGACTGGGATGAAGGGGTTCATCTTGTACTATTTGCTGCACGAGAGGCAGTCCAGGAGTCTCTTGGGTTTAGTCCTTTTGAATTGGTGTTTGGTCATACGGTTAGGGGTCCTTTGAAATTGTTGAAGGAAAAGTGGCTGACTGGGACTAGTGATCTTAATCTTTTAGATTATGTGTCTGATTTCAAAGAAAAACTTTACAATGCTTGTAAATTAGCACAAGAAAATTTGAAGAGTTCTCAGATGAAAATGAAAATGTGGTATGACAAAGATGCCAGAAATAGGGTGTTTAAGCCAGGTGATAAGGTTCTTGTATTTTTACCTATTCCTGGTCATCCTTTACAGGCCAGATTTTATGGCCCTTATGAAATTGAAAGCAAGATCAGTGATGTTAACTATGTAGTTAAGACACCAGGTCGACGTAAAGAGAAACGGGTTTGTCACATTAACATGTTAAAAGAGTATTTTGAAAGGTGTGACCGAAATTCTGTAAAACCAGTTTCCACTTTAGCCAATGCTAAGACTGTTCAAAATTGTATTGAAAGTGATACGAGTGTAGAAATGAATGAGAAAGATTGTAATCAGAGTGTTCGTTTGCAAAACTCAGAAGTTTTGGCTAATTTGGATGCCAAACTTGGACATTTGAACATTCACCAAAAAGAACAAGTTAAAAACTTGATGAATGAGTATCATCAAATCTTCTCGGATGTTCCAAAGAAAACTAATGCAGCTTGTCATGATGTTATAGTTGGCGACGCCCTGCCTATCAAACAACATCCGTACCGTCTCAATCCAATAAAATTGCAGTACCTAAGAAGGGAAGTGCAGTATATGTTGGACAATGACATTGTTGAACCTAGTAAAAGTAATTGGAGCTCACCGTGTATTCTTGTACCAAAACAGGACGGTACCTACCGATTATGTACAGACTTTAGAAAGGTGAATTCTGTTACCAAATCTGATTCCTATCCAATACCCAGAATCGATGACTGTATTGACAATATTGGAAACGCGAAATTTGTCAGTAAATTTGACCTGTTGAAAGGCTACTGGCAAGTGTCGTTAACAGAAAGAGCAAAAGAAATATCTGCTTTTGCTACACCAGATGGACTTTACCAGTATAAAGTAATGCCTTTTGGCATGAAAAACGCACCGGCTACATTCCAAAGGATGATTCACTCCCTTCTTCAAGACCTTGAGGGATGCGAGGCCTACATTGATGATGTTATCATATACAGCGACACATGGGACGAACATCTCCGAATCATGCG
This sequence comes from Saccostrea cuccullata, assembly GCF_032062105.1. NCBI lineage: Eukaryota > Metazoa > Mollusca > Bivalvia > Ostreida > Ostreidae > Saccostrea > Saccostrea cuccullata. The sequence goes on from NW_026925939.1 coordinate 7,790, forward strand.
TGCTTTGTTTGACATTTTAGCTAAAGCAAACTTAACTGTGAACCTTGAGAAGAGCGAATTTTGTCATGCTTATGTAGAGTATTTAGGTCATAAAGTAGGTCAAGGTTATGTTACACCCATAATGGCTAAAGTGGAAGCTATTGCAAAGTTCCCGATTCCTACAAACAAGAAAGAGTTAATGAGGTTTTTGGGCATGGCTGGGTTTTACAGAAAATTTTGTCCAAATTTTTCCTCAGTAGTTAGCCCACTTACAAATCTTTTACAAAAGAGGGTAAACTTTGAATGGACAAAGGACTGTGAAAAATCGTTTCACAAAATCAAATCTATCCTTATGAGCAACCCAGTTCTGTCAACTCCAGATTTTTCTAAGCAATTTAAGCTTACTGTTGATGCTAGTGATGTTGGAATCGGGGCAGCTTTGTTTCAAGAACATAGTGATAATGTAGATAGAGTTGTTTCTTATTTTTCAAAGAAACTTACAAAATGTCAACAAAAGTATTCCACCATTGAAAAGGAATGCCTTGCTTTGTTGTTAGCCTTACAGCATTTTGATGTTTATCTGAATGTTACTTTGCATCCAATTCTTGTATATACGGATCACAACCCCCTGACATTTTTGCATAAATTGTCAAACAAGAATCAAAGACTGACTAGATGGAGTTTGTTGTTACAAGAATACAACATAACAATTAAGCATATCAAAGGCAAAGACAATGTTATTGCAGATGCCTTGTCCAGAGTATCATGAACAAATTAGATTTTGTATTAATGTACATAAATTTATTTTAATAATATGTTTTCATTGACATTCAAACTTTTTAAGGGGGGAGGTGTTGTGAGATGTGTATTGTTTCATCATGTATATTATTAGTAACATTAAGTTTCTTGAACATTCCAGAGTGGTCAATATGTTTAGTCATTTTTTCTAGAACATTCTTGAACTTTGTTTATGTCCAGAACTTTCCAGGAATATCATGTATTTACAACTTCTAGAATATTCTAGATTTATATTACTGTATAAATATCCTGTCAATTCGATGCATAGATACTATTGTCGTATAAGCATCATTGAGGTATTACTGGGATATAATTTCACTGGGACATTGTGTGCAGCAACGGACACTCTGATGTATGTATTTTTAGATTTTTGCTAAGTTTGTACTTAATGATTTGTATATTACTGTAAATAAATTATTGTTAAGTTTAAACTGTGTGATTGATCTTTGCTGGCATTTAGGGTTATTCTGACCCATAACAGAATGTACATATGTTTTACAATTTAAGTTTTTCATTGACATTCAAACTTTTTAAGGGGGGAGGTGTTGTGAGGTGTGTTGTATTTGTATTGTTTCATCATGTACATATGTTTTACAATTTAAGTTTTTCATTGACATTCAAACTTTTTAAGGGGGGAGGTGTTGTGAGGTGTGTTGTATTTGTATTGTTTCATCATGTATATTATTAGTAACATTAAGTTTCTTGAACATTCCAGAGTGGTCAACATGTTTAGTCATTTTTTCTAGAACATTCTTGAACTTTATTCATGTCCAGAACTTTCCAGGAATATCATGTACTTACAACTTCTAGAATATTCTAGATTTATATTACTGTATAAATATCCTGTCAATTCGATGCATAGATACTATTGTCGTATAAGCATCATTGAGGTATTACTGGGATATAATTTCACTGGGACATTGTGTGCAGCAACGGACACTCTGATGTATGAATTTTTAGATTTTTGCTAAGTTTGTACTTAATGATTTGTATATTACTGTAAATAAATTATTGTTAAGTTTAAACTGTGTGATTGATCTTTGCTGGCATTTAGGGTTATTCTGACCCATAACAACTGTCCTTGAAAATATTATTTAACTGTAACAATCTCGACTTAAATCCTTGCATTTTAAATAATTCAAACGCCTGTAAGCTGCAAGTAACCGAAACAACAGAGAGCCTGCAAATTCAGAATAGGCAAGGGGGACTGTCATGTCACTCAGAACCTTTTTCACACATAAGTGAACAAAGGAGTCCCAGAAACAGTCCCAGGGACAGTTGGGACTGCTGAGTCTGCTTTCTAGAGCAGTCCCACAGCGGAACCCGAGTAGTCCCACAGCGGTAGAGCAGTCCCATAGCGGAACCCGAGTAGTCCCACAGCGGTAGAGCAGTCCCATAGCGGAACCCGAGTAGCAGCTGTAGAGCAGTCCCATAGCGGAACCCGAGTAGTCCCACAGCGGTAGAGCAGTCCCATAGCGGAACCCGAGTAGTCCCACAGCGGTAGAGCAGTCCCATAGCGGAACCCGAGTAGTCCCACAGCGGTAGAGCAGTCCCATAGCGGAACCCGAGTAGTCCCACAGCGGTAGAGCAGTCCCATAGCGGAACCCGAGTAGTCCCACAGCGGTCCCAGGACTGCTTTCTAGGACTGCTTTGTGTCAGGTTGGGTCTGGTTGGTAGTGTAGATTAAAAGGAACAAAATTAAAATTGAATTATTTTACGCAATTTTATTTTATACAATACAATACGCAAGAGCATTCTCTACGTATGAACAATTTCTAAGTTGACGAAACAAGAATATCAGCAGTCTCGTTTAAAGTCATCATTTCGTAAGTTCTATGGTCGATACAATGCCTTGTCAGCAAATACAGTTTATCATTGAGTCAAATGCTGACTGACGTTTTTCATACCAATTGTTAGTCCATTAGAGCTCTTGAATTTTTTTCTATAGAGAAAGGAATTGGCTTAGCATGTCTCGATTATGGCGTTTCATTTAAAACCAAAAAATTTTTTTTTTTTGTTTACCTGGTACGGAAGGCGGACGAATAAACTGTTGTTGCATTAAAATAGCTTTTTATATAGTATATTTAATTGTACCAATAATTAAGTATTTTTATGAATGTAAAATAACAAATCCGTTTTCTATTTTATTGCTTTATCACTAAAATCACAAAGTTAAAATATGGTGTAGGGAGGTCCGTGGAACAGCCTCGCTTAGCTATAACATGCATTCATCATCTAGTTTATGCAATTTACACTGTGTTTCGACTATGAAAGACGATACATCGATGAGTCTAAATAAGTACTTCATTTTAGAGTCAAATATTTATTTCAACTGTACAGGTTTGATACGTGTTCCTGATCTGATAATTTTTTGATGAGGTTCGTTATATACGTATGCTAGAATATAGTCCGCGGCAGTTCTTTATTTCAGCAATAATAGTGGTAGAATAAACAATATGAAGATCACTGCTAGTAGTAAGGAAGGGAAGTCGTTATAGCAGAGCCCTCATCAACCGAACATCGAAAAAGGGGAATGCAGTGATATATCTTCATTCTTTACACACAATTTTGTGACAGTTGTCCCTTTTACTGACGACATTCAGTCTCAAACTGAGAATTTTAATTCTGTACATTTAAATTCAAATAGTGGGCTTTTTATAAATAAATGTCAATTTATTGTTAAACAGGGAGGGCTAGATACCGACTCTTACCAGGATAAGATGGCAGTGCGTCCTGACTTTTTAAACATTCACAGAAGGAGTGGATCCAGATCTAAGCCAAAGGTAGGCAACTCTTGTCATCGATAGTTTATAGAAAAAATAGCCTGGGGAAGAGATAGCTAATAATATAATGAGTATCAATATCCGACTTGATATAGAATTGTATCTTATCTTCTCCTGAAAGATATTTTTTCTTCTTTATATAGGAGGTAGAGGGTGTTCCTAAGTGTACTCCGAATCCATGTAAAAACAATGGATTTTGTAGGCCACATGATACGTGTATCTGTCCAGCGGAGTATACCGGGACTCTCTGTGATGACCGTAAGTATGAACACGACAAAAACATATGTCATGTTTCAGTGGGGATGCCTTCTGCTAAATGGTACCTGATCCCACCCCTGTAAGCAGATGCTTTTGATTGCTTGGCTCAAAATGTGTTTTATTTTGTTAAAACATAATTATTAGTCCGCTACCAGTGAAACAGGAGGGGACCATAGATTTACTCTTAGTCTTTCCATTCATTTGTCTGTCCGTCCGTCTCGCTGTCTTTATTTGTAAAGATTTCAAGGTGTTTCCACCCACACAATTTTAATGTTTCAAAGTACAAAAACTGCATTTTATTTTCATTCAATACTGTTTACTTTAAATTTTCAAATTATTGCAAAAAATGTATAAGTCACAATATTATTTAATATGCGAAACATAAATAAACAGAAGTGTATGTCAATAAAAAAATCGCACATTTTTTGTAAACAGTATTATGAAATATATGTAAAAACTGGTAAAAATGCATAATTCTGATGCTGAATGTTCCTTAATACTTCCTACTTACAAGATACTTTTGAATTGTGAATATTAGGGAAACTATTTTACATTAGATGTACAATAAAGCAAAGGCCTGAATGAAGAGACATTAGAAGGAGTTATTTCCCTTTCCTTCATATTTTAAAGATTGAATAATTGATTAAATAAAGAAAATATGCATTTTTAGATTTATCATTACACGTATTGGAAAGCATTCTTCCAAAACATATTGTTCTATTACGTATTAATTTAAACTAATTACAGTTTTTGCAAAATTATGGCCTTTTGAATTTAGAAGAGTTTTTAGCATTTATTTTTATAAACGCTTGTAGACATTGAGCTGATTTTTATAAACGCTCGTAGACATTGAGCTGATTTTTATAAACGCTTGTAGACATTGAGCTGATTTTTAGTTTTTGATCTGAAATTGATAAGTTACAGATCAAAATTTGAGTTTTGAGTTTTGTATAGCTTTAATGATATTTAATGAAATTGTGATAATTCAATTTTGAGTGGGAACTAGATTACACTTTCCGGTAGGGGATATATAGTATATATATATATATATATATATATATATATATATATATATATATATATATATATATATATATATATATATATATATATATATAAATCGATTCGATACGCAAGAGCTTGCTCTACGTATGAATAATTTCTAAAACGAGGTAAATTATTGACAAGCAAGTTGATAAATTGGAATATCAGCCGTTTCATTTAAAGTCATCATTTCTTAAGTTCTTTTGGTATCTATACAATAACCTTGTCAGCAGCCTTAAGTTCTTTTGGTATCTATACAATGACATTGTCAGCAAATACAATTTATCATTGAGTCAAATGCTGACTAACGTTTTTCTTACTAATTGTTTGTCCATTATTTATACACTGAATCGACGACGGATTTTTCCGTTATTTCCTGATCATGACAAGGAGCACACGGCGGGTGTGACCGGTCGGCAGGGGATGCTCACTCCTCCATGGCACCAGATCTCACCTCTGATGCTTCGAAGGTCCGTGTTTGCTCTGCTCTTATTTTGTATTGTTTTATGGACTTTTAGATTAAATACTGTTTGTGATCTCCATATCCTTCCTTTTTATCATATCTAATATGTTTAAAACCTAAAGTAAACGATATCTTAGGTATCTAATAATTATATCATTGTTGAAAATTTTAACTATTTTTCAAAATGTAAATTGGAGGTTTTTGATAGCAATTTGCTTAATTAAAAGAACATCTCTTTTCAAACTTGCTTCCACTGGACTACCTAATAAGTATCATTTTTAACCATTTGCCTCACTTTATTAAAACAATAAATCCAATCATTGAATGTATTTATAGGCAGTCATTTGTATTAATAAACTGTGTAAAATTTATTATATGCTACTTCAAATGGATTTCTAAGATATACCATAGATTTTACAGTCTTTTGTTGAATGAGTACGGATAAGACAAAAATTTTCGGCACAAGTGACATATATAGTTACGTCATTTTTACATTGTGACGTCACACACAAGGAGCAAAACTTTATTTAGCATATGCTATTTATAGAACTTGTGTATGGCTATGTGTGTATCAAATTTTTTTTAAATCTGAATTTTGGCTTTGTATATCTAGATCTAGAGATGGTTAGCGAACTTTTTGATCACCCCTCAAGTTCACTTCGAATTTCGCAAAGATTGATTTTAGCATGTATATTTAAACAAGCCTTTATCAAAAATTTTACTTTAAAAAGTAATTTAAAAAACAGTTATAGTTTAAACTCTATTTTAGTTGTACTATCAAGATGTGGATTTGAGAAAGACATGTGTATATCCGCTGAAAACTTTAAAAGAACCAATGTAAGTATACATCTATTCACAAAGCCATATTTTTAGTTTATTAAGAAATATTTTGAAGGTCTTATTTTGCAAAATGTGTCACTCACAGTTGTGGACATCTAATTTACACAATAGCTTTTACTCATTCCATGAAACATATGGAGATAACGAACAGTATATGATTATATAACTGCGTATTTTATTTTTATACTAATATTGTTATTAATTAATGACATAAATGGATATACTACTTAGTGATACTAAAATTGATATAAGTTAAAGACATTAATGGTGATATTAAGTAGTGATAATAATATTTTACAATTATTGCTGTTTGTGAGGTCAATACGATGATTGAGACACATGAGGAGTACAATTTGTGCTCAGTGAATATTGTACTTCAAGGGTGGCTAAATCTTCGTTTTGACCTCAGAAAAACAGCAATAACTGTTTTATTATATGATTCAATGATAGCAAACTCCTACAAGACTGTTTTGATTAATTGAAAGATTTAACGAGAAAATTAAAAAAAAAAGCATTGTTACAGGAAATATGGAACAGGAATAATTCCGTACATTGACCTGCAATAATTCCTTGTATTGACCTGGAAGGTCACATGATTCATAATATTGACCTGCAATAATTCCTTGTATCGACCTGGAAGGTGACGTGTAGGTCAATATAACGTCGTATTTTTCTAACACTGTTGGATCTCAGCCGATCGGAGATGGGGAAATTATTCCATCATATAATAAAATTATTTATGCCATTAAAGAATATCAATATTAGTATCACTACTTGATATCACCACTGATGTAATTAATAAATATCATAATAATTTCATAAAAGCCCTCGGGCTCATCGAATATTGTACTCCTCACGTGTCTAAATCATCGTATTGACCTCCAAAACAGCAATAATTGTATAATATTATGTACTTATATTGATATTTATTATTGACATTAATGGTGATATAAAGTAGTGATACTAATACTGATATTTGTTAATGACATAGGTAGTTATGGTAAGTACTAATATTGATATTTGTCAATGATATAAGTAGTTATCGTAAGTACTAATATTGATATTTGTTAATTACATAAGTAGTCATGTTAAGTACTAATATTGATATTTTTAATGACATTGATGGTGATGTCAAGTAATGATATTAATATTGATATTAATTATTGACATTTATGGTGACATTAAATAGTGATTTTGATATCAATTAATTACATTAATGGTGATATTATATAGTTATACATTCAATGTATATAGTTATTAATTTCACTTTCCTCATTACTTGCGGCTAAATACAGTCCTACTCCGGCATTCCGGCTCCTTCAAAAGGACAGTACTACGCCTTGGCCACTGGCTCAGCAATAATGGCAGCAAATTTAACAGGTAATAAATTAAAATATGAACTTGTTATGAAAGACTTACTAACTTACTTATTAAAGTTCTTACATAAGGGGTCATAATAATATTATAAAAGAAAGAGTATTACATATAAGCTCTTGCAATTTCAAACATTTAAATTTAGGAATATCTCAATCAAAATATTTTGTATATATTTCTTGTATATGTAATACAGTGCATTACTAGTACTCTAGAAGAACGGAAATTTCATTAATTTTGAAATTTTGAGGAGCCCCTCTGGAACTAAGACAGTAGAATTTTGTGTTTCCTACATATGTTGCACAGTATAGTATAACCAATCAAAAATCATAATTTGAACAAAATTTCTATTGTAGAATTTGTATAAATTGCGTTTAAGTGCGAAAAATTTACATTGTCTTATAAATTATCCTGTAATATTTACATTTTCAATGTCTTTGTCCGAGAAAAAATTACGAATAGTAAATGAAATTTATTTCTACATGCACGTTTTGGTTTATCAATAGGCACGATTAAAAAAAATCACAACGTGTATGGTGGGACAAATAGAAAAAAACGGGGCTTGTAGCACGTGGATTGGCGGAATCAAGAGCATGCAAATATAAGGAATAACTGTCAGATGTTTTGATTTCATGACGATGGTCAATCGATTGACTTGCGTGATAATTTTATGCATAAACGATTTCGGCGTGATAATTTTATGCATAAACGCTTTCTGTGTTTATGCAAAGTATCACACAAGCCAATCGATTGATCACATCTTGAAATCGAATAATAAGACAGTTATTTACCTGTATTTTGAGACGGCCCCCTATAATGAATGGATGATAGATTTTCCCCTAACCTGGCATGTACACTGAAGTCAATGAAAGCAACATATAGTATTACTATTGCTAGTTTTTCTATAATTGTTGTTTTCACACACTAAAACCCAAACCGGCTCCCTTCAACATATTTTTATCAAATTGGGGGTAGTGAAGTTATTTTGGGAAAACATTTGTATTGAATGCATGCATCTTTAAAAAAAATTCAACTATTTTCTTCATAGAAACTTACCTATATACTGTAAATCACTTTTTATTCGCGAGAACTTTATTTCGCATATTTACGCGAGACAGTGTGCTCGCGAAAATTTCGCGTATAATAGTATTCCTAAAGATTATACAGAGCAATAGCCATAATTCGTTAAAATATTGTCTCGCTAATCAAGAGTTAATGACTACCTCGCGAAAATAAGGTGTTGCGAAAATTTAGTGATCTACAGTACGCGAAGTGTGGGTACATTCTAGTAAGTGCATGATACCTTCTGACTAGAATCCGAGCACTGTATAAGTTGAACATTTTTCATTAAATATTTATGGTGAACAGAATTTTTTACAGCAAACTTACAGTAAATTAAAAATAAAGATTGGGATGCTCTAGGTGTGGATTTTTGCCCTTTCCTGATTTGCCAATTCAATGACATTTTCCAGAGTATTTGTTTAAACATCAAAACGGTGATTCTGATGAAGTGCAACGTGTGGGTCTGATAAAAAGTGGTAGACAACATGAAAAACATTCAACATGTACTAAACAAGTTTTATGCATATAATAATTTCTTCCATGTTCCTTTAAATGGATAATTTCAAAAAATGAATACCAATTTAATAATGCCTCATATACTCGTATTGACTTTCAATGTAATTTTTCTAATTGCATTTGTTTCTCAATTAAAATAGTTATGAAATTATGAAGTCATAAATAAATCAGTTAGACATGAATGTCTTCACAAAGTTGCCTTATTTTTGGACATATGATTGGTGTTTGTTTTTTTTATTTTATTTTTTTAATTGAGTTCGCTACATAATAATTGACATCGTCAAACGCGTACGCGGCGCATGGGAATGTACAAAGAATTGTTTTTGAAGAATTTCTCCACTTTTAAGCAATGGTCAATCGTCTACCTTTCACTCTTTAAGTGCAGACACATGCTTAAACCAACATGTATATTTTGATTAATTTCGAACCGTTAAAAATGATATTCTTCTCTACAGACCGATTATCTTGCTTGTTTTGATTTTTATGTTGGATTGCATAAAATTCAAAACAAGCGAGTTTATCGGTCTTTCACTGGGAAATGGGGGTAGATATTGATGAAACATATTGCAATAACGAATTGCATGCAAGATCAATAGACCATAAAACCATAAAACAATATAAAATAGGTGGGAGCAGGTGACATGGAGGAGTGAGCATCCCCAGCCGACCGGTCTCACCCGCCGTGTGCTCATGGTCATGATCGGTAAATAACAGAAAAAATCTGTCGACAATTCGGTGTATTAATAATGGACTAACAAATAGTTTGAAAAACCTCAGTCAGCATTTGACTCATTGATACCTTGTATTTGTTGACAAGGGCATTCTATCGACCATAGCACTTACGAAATGATGACTTTAAAAGAGACTCCTGATATTCTTGTTACCAATTTCATATTTTTAATGTTGACGAATGCTGAAAAAATTGAGAAATTTTTCCAAAATGTGCTCATAAAATCATGCGCCTTAAATTGTACCTTTTTGCATTACTTGATCTGTAGTGTAATGGTCAAATTAAGACTAATATATAAAACCATAACGCCACTGTTCTGCGCCTATAGCTACAAAAATGGTACTTTCGATCAAAATGAAATATTTTCAGAATATAACTTTCAATAAAATGTAACATCGATCGACATGTCCTAAAACATGCATCTTTCTCTTTTTCAAGTTCAGGTGAAATCCCTTCGCATTGACTTTGATTGTGTTACAAGTGGGAGTGGAGGCCTCAACCTTGTTATAGGCCACATCCCTAAAAGTGGATTAATAACTACCAATGGAAAGTGGAAGTCTTATAGCTTCGACTTACCAGCTATACAAAACATGGAGGTATGTATCATTTTAATGGATTAAAATTCTTACCCTCTGTACCAGATTTTATAACTATTGTAAAATATAATGATAACTAATTAATTTCATTCTATAAAAGAACTATGAACAGTGCAAACACATGGATACCTGAAAAGACCAGAGTAAGGATCAGGTGTCCTGGAGGACTTAGCATTTCTGAAAAAAATAGAGCTATTGCAACTACACTCAGCTCGGATTATTACTGGTTTAACTTTAATTGCTTCTAGAGATTCTTTGAATTTAGAAACAGGCTGGGAACCGCTCAGCGATAGACGAATGACCCAAAGATTAAAAATCATGTATAAAATTCACAATAATTCAGGTCCATGCACAGATTACTTATCTAAGATTAAACTTGACATGAGATGAGACGCTTCCGATTAACAACATGCAAAACCTCTTAAAATTATAGTATATTACCTGTATGTAGGTCGCAAATCTATAAATCATCATTTGTACCAACTGCAGTAAATGGCGAAATTCTTTATTGTTAGACACCAGCTCTTTGTCTGCTTTTAAAAGTAAAAGCCAACAAAAATAACAATAGCTACGCCTAAGTTCAATTTCGGAAAAAGACGCAACAATATACTGCATACTAGACTTGGGCACAATTGCGTGCTAAATGTTGATCTTTATAGGTGAAACAATATACATGTATAATCTACTATGCTCTTGTAGTAAGGTAGAAGATACACGTCAAATATTTTTTTCTCATGTCTTTTCTATAACGAGGCCACGAAAGAGTTCTTCGATAACTTCTTGAGATTTAATAAAGTTCGCATTGTTGACATTCATACTTTACTCTGGGGGGATGCATCACTCACTTGCTATTTTACATTCTTATATTCAGCATTCTGGTGGATTAAATTGATTGTTTTTATTTTCATAATTTGTATAAACGATAACGTAGTAGTATATATTTTTATTTTGTGAGTTAATTTATTTTGTAAAAACTTTTAACACGTCTAATTCAGGCTTTTGTGATATTTCATGTAGGGAGAGGGTGATTTAGGTTTAAGAACTTGTGCCCAACCCCATTGTATATTGCACATGAAATGAAACAAGTTTAAATCATGCGTAAGCGCACCCCTGTTGACCTGTTGCATCCGCCTCGAGTCCTATACTGTAAACTCCTAAATATACGCGTGGAATCAATTATCGCGTAAATTTGCAAGAAGCAACACACGCGAAATTAGCTGCAGAATTGTAGCTCTCCGAAGAAATATGTATTGATAGACCACAGAGCAACAGTGGCACCCATTGAAAAAAATCTGTATATTTATATGATTGCGCACAAAATAGTGCACTGTTTCTTGATTAATTCTTCCAAATTCTTACCTAAATTGCAAAAATAAGGTAGATTTCAATAAATTCCTTACTCCTCTATCTATTACTTTCGTAGTTTACATCTGTACGACGCGCGTTGAACCGAATTATCTTGCGAACCAAAATGGCAGTTTAAATAGAAATTTTCGATGATCTCAATTTCAGGGCCAGGAGGGCTATTAAAACAATTACTTTTTTTTATAAGGAATGTTTTGTTGTAGAAACAGTGAAAGAATATGTTAAGAACACACAGTTAGTAATATTTTAAAATGAAATTTTTTAAAGCAGGGAGAAATAAATCGAAAATCAGCGCACTTTTTAAAAATATTTTTTTCGGAGAGCTACAGTTCTGCAGCTAAGATTTTTCGCCATAATTTTTATGATGCTCAAATCTATGTAAAATCTCTTGATTTACTGTAAATTTGAGAATTATTATTCTCGCGACTTTCCGTTTAAGAGCCCATTTGCGATAATAAGTACTCGCAAAAAATAAGGAATCTACAGTATGCAGCGCAACGCATTTTTTAAACTCACATGGTTTTTTGGACAAATTAAGGTCACATTTTTCGTGCAATAAAACTTAAAATTAACGACCTTCCGTACAAGACATATCCCATTTTATGTTAAAGGTGCATATTATTTAAATTCATTATTTTAAGTTTTAAAACTTCATTTTTGCAAAAGGAAAATCAAATTTTTATAAAGAGCAAGAGCCATCTATGCATAAAATGGTCCTGTACTTATATCAATTCATTAACTAATTAACCCTCGTTCCCATTTTATATATTAAAATAGAGTAGAGACTTGGTGCTTTTATTTTCTGTAATAAAATTTCTTTTTGAGAATTGGAAAACAGGCTTTGAGAAATTACTAATGTTCTTGAAATTTGCAGAAAACATGCGTATTTGACTACCTTAAGCAAAAGAATTAAAATATGAGCACAGCCCACGATTTAAAAAATAAAACATGTTTTCTGATCTTCAGAAACAGCGCTTTCATTACGTATTTGCCTATTTTGAATCAGAGCTTGTGCTCTATATGAAATATTGAAAAAATGCTTCAACTTTAGGTCATTTTCAAAGGAATTTACAGGATATGGGGAAAATTACACATTCTATGACGTTATAATGCATTGACTAGATGTGAAATTACGTCACGATTAAAAGAAACGTGGTCAACAGCACTCCAACTGATAAATTCTGCATTTGCAACCTATACTGAGCAGTTTTGATTTTTCAGAAATTCTCAGGGCCAAATAGGGCCCAAAGTGGCTCTTGCTCTTTAAATTGTCACTCCTCCATGGCACCTGATCCCACCTCTGATGTTTCGGAGGTCCGTGCTTGCTCTGATCTTGTTTTGTATATTATTTAATGGACTTTGAGATTGAATACTGTTCGTTATCTCCATATCCTTCATTTGTATGATTCTACCATAGGTATTTACAAATTTATTAATTAATATATTATTAATTAATACCGGTATTATTAATATTTATTATTTATTTCTTTTATACTATTTAGTTGAAATGCTCAAATTGACTTCTTACATATAAGTATTTTTCTTAGTACTTTGCACATTTTCCATACTTGTCTTAGTTTTGTTGAAATACAGCACCGCAAAATGACAAAATTGCATAAAGAAACCATGTCAAAGGATAGAATAATAAAGTATTGTTTATCTTTCAACCTAGTAACGTGTTAGTATTGACAAGAAAATTCGGCAAGATTTCCCCGTTATCCCCCCCCCCCCCCCGATACTACGAGCACACGTTGGATGTTACAGGTCAGCAGGGGATGCTCATCGTCCATGGCACCTGATCCCACCTCTAATGTTTTAGGGGTCTGTGTTTGTTCTCCTAATTCTTCATTTCGTTGAATATACTTCTCCTATAGACCTCTGATGTTTCAGATTCTGTGTTTGCTCTGTTCCTGGTTTGCTTAATAGACTTTTAATATTGAATTTCTTCTTTATCCCCATATGTTTCATTAATGGGGTTTTATGAAGAGACTTACTTTTACATTTGACAGCTGACTTTTACATTTTAGTGATTGGAGTTTGTCTCTGTTTAAATTGTAAAAGTCAGTCGTCGATTGTAAAAGTAAGTCTCTTCATAAAACTCCAATACTGTGAATGTTGTCATTTGATTACTCCATTGTTATTTTTGTTTCCTACAGTATTCTCTCGCTGCTACATTTGGAAAGACGGGCCCAGGTGCTGTGGCTATTGACAATGTAAAATTCATTGAACCAAAAGAAAATTAAAGTAGTAGTAGTACTTGCTGGTTTTTTTAAGTTATTATTATTTTCAAAAATTGCTAATAATAAAAGATGGTGATTTTGAGTGTATTATACTTTATATACATGTATAGATATGTATGAAAGACCCTACTTGGTATCAATCACATCTCATGTTATTTCTATGCTGAATCAGTCGTCATAAAAGTAACGGTGAAAATAGTTAGTTGGATTCCTAGTTAACTAATATACTAAAAACATCAGGAATCGGGTTATAGATTTTTAAATAGTGTAGGTTTTTTAGCACTTTTGGATAACATCGTGTATTGGTAGGTCTACCACTGTTGCGGTACAAATAAAAGGTTTACACGGGTGACTCGGGCAATCTATAGAAAAATTATTTGCAGAAATATGCCACCAAAGAGAAAATGTTTGTTAAACTGACAGCTTGATTTCAACCAAGAAACCCGCACAATAGTTAGTTAGGTTTGAACCGCACAGGTAATAGTTAATAGTTTATATTTATTGACTGGAAAACAGGGCAACCTGCGTTTTGTCGAACCCAAGAATCAAAGTGGTTGCCTCGGGCTATTAGGCTGGATGCAAGCATCTTTATTCGAAAACCCAACAAAACGCATGTTGCAGGAGATCACAGTTAATAATTGCATAATGTTACCTGTGCAATTCAAATCTACCTTACTATTGTTATTACTTTATTACTTACATTATCTTTTAACTGTGTCTGTTTGGAATGTAAAACCTTGCCAGATCAGAAGTAAATTCCATCACTGTCGAACGGCAACGAACGCAAACGAGGTTTAGCTGATCCCGCCCATTTTGTGACTAAAGCAGTCCAACATGTCATCAGTGGGTCCAATATTTCACCCCCTGCTCAACATTATTTTTTTATGACCGCTCAGTAAAAAATTGGGAATGTTATACTTTATTCTTGAAAAAAGATTTAATTAGGAACACATTTCTAAAAGTTTAAAAATGATTTGCTTGTCCATTACAATGTTTATTTTTCCAGTCTTAACACTTACCTGTGAAAACGCGCTTTCAGTTTTTGAAGCAATTGGCGAGATGAAATAAAATTCTAGGAAGTTGAATTCATTATAATCTTAAAGTATTTGTACACTTTCAAAATTCAATACTTGTATCGTTATTTTTTTTATTATTTGCAAGATGAAATGGGAAAAAATATACATTTGATGTCATCTGATAACTAAATGTAAGTCTGGTTCTGAATTTTTAAAAAAGAAGGTTAAAAATAACTTCTGACCGTAAAGAATTACTGTTTGGTTCACCATAGTTTTTTACTACAAGTTGTTAATTGTGTTGGTTTTTGTGAAAATGGCAGAAAATTAGATAATGGCAATCAAAATGGCGTATATTCATTTTTCTAATAATTTCTTAATGTCGTTCAAATAGTAGAAAAATGTGTGAATAACTTAATGAGCCTAATGCAACCATAAAAATAATAAAAGAACACTAGTATTATCACTTTTATTCGGAAAATTTAGTCGCATGAATTTGAAATTGTTTAAATTAGCTCAAAATGGCGAAAGCTCTTATTTCACAAAACATACAAACTTCTTAATTCGAATTCGTTTGCAGAGAAGAAAAGGAAATAAATTGTAATTTACATCTTTAAATTAATCAAACAATGCTTTTCATAAATCTTTGGGTATATTATAATAAGGAACAGAAATTTTATATCACGGTCCTTTGTTCAATTACCACTAATATTACGAGACACTTTTGACGACCTCTACCAAGAACATGAAAAATAATTATATCAAACAATGATTAATGCTTAGAGGACAATATGGCGATCAAACTACCTCGAAAACAGTAGTCCGAGTGATCATTGATGTTTGCAGGTTGCTACCTGGTAAATCATCTCGTCTGAAACGCTTGACAATATTTAGCGTCGTACGAGGAATGAATTCGATGACTGTAAGTTTGAAATAAACACAATCAAACAGAGAAAGATATTTGTGACCAATTCTTACTCCCGATTCTTGATTCAACGTATCACATGCTCAGAAAAAAACTTGCTGTCAACAGAAGTGTTGAAACATTTGATTCCAGATCGAAGTGAAGAGTGGCTTAGGCCTATTGGTAAGAAAGCTTGTACGTAAAAAAAAATCGGGAATCATTATTGCACGATTATACAACTTTTCTACTAAGTAAACTAAAAATAAATTCTATGTGATTCCAGATAATAAAGATTGATAATTTTCTTTTTAATGGAGTGAAAATTTACTTCTACCAAAAAATTAAACAAATTTATATGGTCAAAAATGAGAAAGCTACATCACTTATCATTTTTTTCTCAATGAAGCGTAGGTTTTTGAAGGCAAAATCTTGTTTTAACAATTGAATATAAACGTGTTGTACTTCAAGCTGTTGCAAATACTAGTATCAAAGATCTAAGACTGACTAATCATTTATTGCAATTACGGCTAAAATAGGAAGTGTTCATGGAAAATACAAATCTCTTATAGGTGTTTATTCAAAAGTTATTACTGCTAGTACAAAAGGTTAATAAAATAAGTCGGGATAAAATATTTTCAGCTATAGTTGATGGTGTGCTGAGAAATGTTGAGGTGGGGATGCGAATGATAATTACAGCGATTCAGCAGGTTTTATTTAAAATAAAACTGTAAAATATGAGGGAAAAATTTGAAAACGTTTAATTCGATTTTGTTTCAACTATTTCCAAAAAACGAAATTTTCTAGTATTATTTTTTGATTGATCATTAATATAATCAGAATCATGCAGAGACCAAGAAAGATCTCTCTACTTACCAACTTTGGTACTCTGTCTCCTCCCGTCATCCATTAAAAACCATTGTTTCTGCCCGCTAGGTTTAAAGGGAGAATGAGAGGAGCTAGGAATTAATGAAGACTTATAATTAATGAAATGCTAAAAAGGTATTGCTTAAGGTATTCTGCGCTAAAGGACTCAAGTGAAGAATTAAGCAGCCTCTAGTTCTTCATACAGTGGGCTGGTGTTGTTGTGTCACTCTCTGTCCTCATGCTGGCCTATTGCATATCTGATATTCATGCTTATTATTTCCAGAATTAGAATCTAGTTTACCCGTAGATTGCGATGTAAATCGTTTTTTAAAAGCCTACCATTACTTCTTTTAAACTGCTTCAGTTAAAAAGTCTTTTCCAGATGTGTCAGAAAAATATACAAATTATTAACACTTCACCATTTGATATGATGTAGTACAAACGGATGATGAGAAAGATAGCAAATGAATCTTTAAGTTGCGTAACAAATACAAATATCGATCACTAACATCGAAATACATGTGTATATTGAAAAATTACAATTTCCATTTTCTATATGAATCATTTTCACAAAATTTTAGCAAAATTAACAGCATAAAAAGAGCAAGAGCCATCTTATGCATAAAATGGCCCTGTACTTATATCAATTAAGGACCCTCTCTACACAAGTGCAAATATTTTTTAAGACATTGAGAAAAATATACCGTATAAAGGAGTTAATATTTAGCTTATTTATCTAATTTTCACTGTATGGTGCGTGGCATTTACCCCCGGGAAAAAAGTTCAAAGACATTACAGTATCACTGAAAAGAAATCACTGTTAATTATTTCAGTAGAGAAAATACATGTAAATAACATGTTCAGTTAATTTATCTTGGCCTTTTATAATGTTAAGAATAGTTGAATTAATTAAAAATTGAGTAATATATTTTTAGAATTTAGATCTAGGGGAAGATCACTCTAACTGCAGAAAAATACCTTAGAATCAGAACTCTTTAGTGTGCAGTGTAGAGAGGGTTCTTAATTAACTATCACCCGGCCTCTTTGAATAAGGCCCAAAGTGGCTCTGGCTCTTTACAACTTTATATACTTCACTCCTCGCGGTTAATTTCCAGGTTTTTTGACATCATTGACAGTTTTTTTTTCTCAACAAAATAGAACTAGTAAATTGACTTACCTCACATTCGTCATTTACGAAATTATTTTGATAATAAAACCATGACCTTGTCAGCAAATATAATTTATCATTAAATCAAATGCTGGCTGACGTTTTCCATACTAATTGTTATTGCATTATTTTTACACTGAATTGACGACGGATTTTTCCGTTATTTCCAGATCATGACAACGAGCACACGGCGTGTGTGACCGGTCAGCAGGGGATACTCACTCCTCCATGGTACCTGATCCCACCTCTGATGTTTCGGAGGTCCGTGTTTGCTAGATGTTCCTATTTTGTATTGTTTTATGGACTTTGATATTGAATACTGTTCGTTATATCTTCATAACCTTCATTTGATAAGAAAACATTCTGAATGGTTATTTCCATTTTTTTGCAGATGCGATATTTCCCGGTGACCTTGAAATACTGAGTAAAAGATACCACAGAGTCTGACACATCTGTTTTATATTATAATATTTTACTTTAAAAGACGTTAGTGATGATCTAACAACCAAGCTCCATGACAAACGAGATGACTTTAACTTTTCAATCGCCAACTTTCCTTAGGCTTTCCTTACTTGTGAAACAATAAATCTTCATCATCTGCATACAGTTGATTCGATATGCAAGAGCATGTTTTACGTTTATAGACTTATTTCTTAGTTAATTCTATACGCAAGAACATGCTTTACGTACGAACAATTTCTGAAACGAGGTAAATTATTGCCAAATAACTTGATGAAACAAGACTTTCAGCAGTCTCGTTAAAAGTCATCGCTTCGTAAGATCTATGGTCGATAAAATGACCTTGTCAGTAAATACAATTATCATTGAGTTAAATGCTGACTGACGTTTTTCATACTAATTGTTAGATTATTATTTATACACTGAATGCCATGGCGATTGATTTTTTCCGTTATTTCCCGATTATGACAAAGAGCACACGGCGGGTGTGACCAGTCGGCAGGGGATACTCACTCCTCCATGGCACCTTATCCCACCTCTGATATTTTTAAGGTTTACATGTTTGCTCTGCTGCTATTTTGTATTGTTTAATGGGCCTTTGATTTTGAATACTGTTATCTCCATATGTTCAGCTGCATATCTCTCAGTTGTATCATTACGCAAGAGCATGTTCTAAGTATGAACTATTCTCAAAAAGAGACAAGTTGATGAAACAAGAATTAAAGGCCATTTTTCGTAAGTTCTAGGTCGATAGTAGAACTTGTGGAATGAAACTTTAAACAGGACTAGCTCTTGATGTCTTTGTTTCGTCAACTTATTGATTTACAGCTTGTCTCGTTTTAAAATAAAATTGATCAAACGTAGAGCATGTTCTTATAAATAGAATCACCTATAAGTCGTCAAGTATATCATATGGTTCTGTTGTTTAGAAACCAAAACATCCGAATATGAAACAAATGAATTAGACCCCGTGGTGTCTTTCGTTTTCAAATTTACTGATATAAAGACCAGGTTGAGAGAAATTCTGATTGATGATTAGGGGACTTCATCTCCAAAAATGGAATAGATACTGCAGTCAATTAGATTATCATACATCTTTATCAATGTCGGCCTTTGAATACTTTGTGTATTTAAACCAAAAAAAATTCAAATGACCAATGACACCTCACAGTAAGTAAAGATGTACTGATCAAAACTCGCGAGTATTCCCTAGGTAAATCGACATTTAAACATCCAAGACGCATGACTCGTATATCTCTAAATGAATAAAGACAAAAACAACATACATGTAGAGAACCATATGACTTCATTTTTAAGGGTGGGTACATGTAATTTTTATAACAAAATATTTCACATTTTACGTTTATTTCATGCAAAGTTTTTCCCAACATAGTTCTAAACACACTGGCGACTTGTTGATGAACTTTTTTTGCCATTTATACATCTATGTGGCACTGTCGTCATATCTCACAAGAAAAAATTAGAACGAGAACAAGCATATTTTTAAAATTGTACTGTATATAGATAATGCGCGAGATTTTTTTTATCTATACGAGGGGTTATCAAAACGTTCGTGGACTAGCGTCATAAAATTTAAACCGCTTTAGGCACATCAATCATCAATGAATTTCAAGATATCTAGTTAGCATCATCTTTTCTATCTAAAGAATAAACCATAAGTCATGAATTTTATTTTTTAATAATTAAGGTCTTCCGTCTTCAGCGGAAGACCTTCTTGTTATTCTTAGGTTTCTTTTCCACTATTTTTATTATTATTATTATTGGTTTTTTTTCTTACCGATTTTGTGCACGCGATTTCTCGAAAACGGCTGGATAGATTTTCATGAAACTTTCAGGACTGATAGAACATCAAACAAAGCTGAAAGTAATTTTTTTGTTTTGATGACGTCACTTCCGGTTTTGAGATTTCCGCGATTTAGGGATTTTCAGGGGGTCTCATTGTCCATCATTTTTCTCGAAAATGCCTTAAGACAGAAACATAAGATTTTCAGCGATGATAGAGCAAGGTGTGCTCTTTTGTCACACACCATTCTCTTTCTCCGGAAGTGCCGCATGTCGGCGCTCGCTATGGCTCGAAAAAAGTTCTACCAGGGACTCAGAAATTTTCATACCTTTTCTGCAATATCTTTTTACATGTTAACAATTTGTAAAGACATATATAACAAAAGTTGTAGAGAATGTCACGATCTTTCGAAAGATATCAACAATAAGGGGCTGGCCCCTATAATAAAGGACCAAAAGGGGCCAAAAGTTTTTCCTTTATATCTCAAAAAGTATTGAGAATTTGTAACGTCAAAGAAGCAAAGTTGTTCAAAATGTCAAGCGTTATCTAATGGTGTCATCAAAATACGTCCGGCGACGTCACTTCCGGTCAAACCGGAAGTAGTCAAAAATTGCATATTTTTGCTGTTCTTGACAGGTTTATTGGCAACATATGTCACTGGAAGCTTAAATCTTAACTTTCCGTCCGTCGACGTCACTTCCGGTCAAACCGGAAGTAGCCAAAAATAGCTTATTTTGAAGGCTTTAATGCAAAATTTAAATTATAAAGTCACTAGAGACTACTTAGCTCATTGCTTTCTTTTGTTCACATCACTTCCGGCACTTCTGGTCAAAACCGGACGGAAGACCTACTCGTTGCTTTGCAACGAGCTCGGCTCTAGTTGATAATATTTTTGTAAGCAATGGTATGTCCAGGCGGCGCAACCTCGAACACGACTTTTTTGCGATTTGCAGTCAAGGTGTGAAAAAACAATAAAGTCAAAAAATGACGTTGATCGTGTGTTGTAGATATTGAACTCCCAAAAAGCAAAATATGCCGGCATAATCAAGCGAAGATCTCTCCCAATGTATTAATCCATTTGGAATATTATTTTCGAGCGGACGTTTAAAAAACAATGACGTTCTCGGACGTCATGAAAATAAACGACGACAGCGCCGGGTGATCATATAATGTCGTTTTCATTTTATAATTATTTGGCAAATAATGAACATATCAGGCTAAAATTTTCAACATTTCTTTATTTTTTGTTGTTTTATGTTCTTTATAAATTTTGAAAGCACAGCTAGATTACATAGTACTAATTTTATAGTCTCAATCCATGAACTTTTTGATAACCCCTCGTAAATCAATCTGTTGTATTTAAAAATTTTCCCAAATTAGGTAACTCTTTTACATTTTGACTGCTCAGTTAAACTTACAACTTTAAACACTTGGTTTGATATAATAATATATACTTCTTAATGTACATACTTCTCAGATTTTCATAAAATGGACATGCATTTTGATATGATATGAAATTAATATTCAATATCATTAGAGGAGCAGAGTGTACAAATAAATTCTATGAGATCTAAGTGTATTATCATATCTGTAAGTAGACCAGTTTCATTTTTTAATTGGTGGTTTGATAATCTAATCTTAGTGCGCATTCTCTTACATCTATCAATAGGTTTTGTTAAGTATCTTTGTAATACAAAATCATTTACAACGTACTGGTGTAATTGTCCTTTAGAAGAAGAAGTTACAAATGAAAAAAATATTTTGTCTATAAATATCAACCATATTTTGCTCAATTATTTTATTTGTACAATTATCAACAATGCTGGAGTCCCATAAATAGCTACTACATTTTATTACTTCCTGTATATACTACATATCGTTGCATCTGAAAAAAAAATTAACACCATTTTCAAAGCAGCTGTCTATAATGTCGAAACATAGACTTCAATGGTACCGATTGTGTACTGTCTTGAAAGGTTCTTGATTTTAGCTAGTTTTATTTATTTTAAATTTCCTTAAATTTTCTTGTAGATTCTAAATATTCACATCCTATTTCCACCGAGTCTCGGATATGCTGCTGTACAGTACTTTGAAGTTTCTCCTTTAGTACTGAGGCCCGTGGAACAGTTACACGGGGAGAGGGAATTTTAAATTAGGGGATTTTCTTGGCACATTATTTTGGGGCATTTGGCCCTTTGCTCGATTCTTTTTTTCAAATTTATTTATTCATTTATTTTATTTTATTAATTTATTAATTAATTAATTTATTTATTTATTTTTATTTATTTATTTATTTATTATAACAAAGATATGACTGTGTTCTTTTCCGTTGATTTCTTTCTTGTCTTTTTTTCTTTTCTCAATTTGGCTTACTTCAAGAACTATTGTTTGTATTACTTAATGCGTATCTTGTAGTCTTCAAAATGCTTCGTACAATATTTAATATTTAAACTATTTCTGTTTTATTTTTTATTCATTTTCATATTTTATATAATTTTGTCCTTTATTTATTGATTGCTTTATAATATTGGCCTGCTAGCTTTGATATAGTCATATTTAACAGAAGAAAAGAAACCAAATACGTACTGTATATCTAACCCGGCTCTCACTTTTCACTCGTTTTATAATACACTAGATTGATCACGGCCCACTGGGTTCTAGAAATACCCTAATTTTGTACCGGAAGTGTAAAAGATAACCTTTCGCGTTCGCTTGAATTCGGGAAAATCCCTGTGGTTCTGATGAAGAATAAATCAGGGACCGGGGACTAAATTGGAGCTTTACAGGATAAAACTGTTTACTGTTTGGAGGTATCTGTAAAGGGTATAACACGTACAAACGTCACCTTCTCGCCGGGGTTCATTCCAAAATATTCTCTCTTTGTTTATAAATCCAGTCTAAAGTAATATTATAATTACAGAAATTCCGGAATGGTTTTTTTTTTAAAGTCAGATACTTGAAAGAAATTCAATCAGTTAACTTTTCTATTTTCATATTGAATATATATTAGTTAACATGTTTAAGTAGCATGGTTGTTTTAAATGTTTTTGGCGAAATTTAAAAAGCATTGCACAATGCATATTTCTCAGTCGGTGAATCCGTAATTTGACTTAAATACGATTTTGAGCAACTCTTATTACTCTGTTTTTTAAATAAGATATAACTTTCAGTTTGTTTATTTGTTGTTAAATATTCATGAAATGTAAAGTGCATGGTAATATTTATTGTCTGGGGGTCATGGGTCAACCCACACAGCTGTGTGATTGTCATGTGACCTTACATAACCATATAGAAAATTACTGTCACCAAAATATTACAAAATAAGTTAAGCAGGAGGGAGTGTGATTACTGAGCAGTTATAGTTCACTGAGAGGTTATTTACTAGAATGATCTGAGTTCCTGCATGTATTACATAATATCTTCTCAATTAAAGTTTTCCAGAATGAGACCCCCTTAATTTTTCATTAATAAATGGAAGAAAATTCATTGGAGTCTTACGTAACGGGAGAGAACACACAAAGTGAGACAGATACAGACAGAATGACAGAGAGAGTCCGGGGGGAAAAGTTAGCCATGGATCAGATGATGTGGGATGATGATGAAGAAGAAGATGAGAATGAAGATGAAGAAGATGAAGACATCGATGACAACGAAGATGAAGGTTAGTGTTGAAATGATGATACATTGTAGTAATAAGAGTTGGATGCTATTTAACAGTAATAGGAAATCAACAACAAAACAAAATCACAGGTAAAATGTTGTCTACAAAAATTATGTATGCTGTAGATTACTAATTTTTCGCAAGTACTTTTCATCCCGAACTGGCTCTTATTAAACGTCAAATCGCAAGAATAATAAATTGTGAATGGACGGTTGATCAACGGATTTAAAATTTACATAGATTTCAGCAGTGCACCATAAAAATAAAAGTGAGTAATAATTTTTTGAGTGATGCTTCTCGTGAAATTACGCGGAAATTAATTCCTCGCCTATAATTAGGAATCTACAGTGATCATGGCAGGTGTGGTATGCATATTTAAAAACTGCTTCACAATTTCAACAAGATCAATGTTGTTAAAAGTGATCATAGTGATGCCAAAGTTAAAGCTACACAGAATTATGAATATCACTGAATATAGGAATAACACTGGGGAGTAATCAGTGTTACAATGAATTCTTAATTGAAATCTGTATTAGTTAATTTTAAAATGATGAAGATATTAATAATAATATTAATTTGATTTAATTAGCTGGGCTTTATTAATTATTTACACAGTAAACTTTAAAATGATTCCGTTGTTTAGATGAGGAAGACTCGGCCAGCAGTGAACAGAGCGATGAGGAGGAAGAGGAGATAGAAGAGGAAGAGGACAAAAGTAAGTCTCCTCTCACACAATGACAAGCAGGACAACTAAGCTGTTGACATTTTACTGTTAACATCCGAAATTTAATGTAAATCACAGCCTTTTGTCCACTAACTTACGTTCAATTCTAATACATGAGTGAAAATATGCAAATTTTTAATTAGGCTCAATATAGGATGAAGAAGATTGCACTTATTTTTCAAATTATACTCGTTTACATTATTTTGAGTGGTTTATACAGGTCATTATAACCAGATAACATAGGAATCCTTTGTTGTGTTTTCTCTCAGGTCCATGTCCTGCAGAGGCAGATGAAAGGTCAGAGGTCAAGGAGGAAATAGAGGAAACAAAGGAAGAGGAGACAAGGACTGAACTCTCCGACCAGAAACAGACAGATGTAACGAAAGCAGAACCGGCAACCAAAAAACGCAAACGAAAGCGAGCCACTGGGGAAAAGGGCAAGAGGAAAAAATCCAAGAAAATGAAGCCCAGCACATTACGGAGAAATATTAGGTGTGTAGCCATGGTAGCATAAAATTAAATTAGAGTTTGGTTCTTGTTTAGATAGTCTGGTCACATTATAATTCTCTTTTTTGTAACCCCCTCCCCCCTCCCTAACTGCAATGAAGCTGTGTGATATACTGTAAACCAACTTTTATTCGCGACGACTTTATTTCGCGATTTACCGGGGATAAACTAGTTCGCGACGATTAATTTTCGCGATCAAGCCTTTTTTGGATCTGTTGTTAATAGGCAAATTTTATAGACTGTAAGGACCGCTTCGCGGCAAGAAATATTCGCGATGACAGGGCTCTCGCAAACATCGCGAAAATTTTCTCGCACACAAATAAAAGTTGGTTTACAGTATTGGAGTGGACATATTATATCTGTCACTAAACTTAATTCAATGTTATTATTCCTACCAATAACACAGGACTGGGCTTTTATTATTAGCAATTGTATAAATTATCTAATCGATCATAGAACATATAATTTATCCTGCCTAAAGTTCTAAAATGAATTGTTTTATTAAGAAATTCAAATTACGGCTCTATCATAATTATGTTTAAGTTCAGCATTATGCTTAAGTTATTTTGTGGTTTCATCCTGGGTTTCAACATGTTCAAGCAACTTGTGTAAACTTTGATATCTGTTAACATGATAAATGACAGTATTATTGGGAGAAACAGATTTCCTCAGCATTAATAAATGTCTTACTAATGTAACCATGGTTACAGGGACATCCTTAAAGAGAATGACCTTGACAAGGAGACCTTGGACGCCCAGCAGGAAGAAGCCATGCGTCGTCAGAGGATTCTAGAGGTACAGAAAGCCCTGGAGGAGCAACGAAAGAAAGAGATGGAAGAAAACGACTCACAACTCAAGTCCCTGCTTCAGAGTAAGTGTTTAGAAGGTTTAGGAAAGAAAGAGATGGAATGTCTGCGGGCAGTAAAACACGTAGAGCTGCTTCCAGTACTCAGGGAAATTTGTATCCTGTGATCTGCCAGATTCGGCATATTCTATATAGTGTATTCAGTAAACATGGTTTTCTCTAGTAGATGTTATTTATCTGTGTTGTATTTCAGTGGATGGTGTTATTTATCTGTATTATACTGTAAACCAACTTTTATTCGCGTGCGAGAAATTTTCGCGAAGTTCGCGAGAGCCTCGTCATCGCGAATATTTCTCGCCACGAACCGGTCATTTAAGTGTATGTGTCTATTAAAATAAAACCAAAAAGGTATGATCGCGAAAATAAATCGTCGCGAACCAATTTATGCCTAGTAAATCGCGAAATAAAGTCGTCGCGAATAATAGTTGGTTTACAGTATTTCAGTGGATGATGAAGATAAGAGCAGTGATGTTATTTATCTGTATTATATTTCAGTGGATGGTGAAGATAAGAGCAGTGATGTTATTTATCTGTATTATATTTCAGTGGATGGTGAAGATAAGAGCAGTGATGTTATTTATCTGTATTATATTTCAGTGGATGATGTTATTTATCTGTATTATATTTCAGTGGATGGTGAAGATAAGAGCAGTGATGTTATTTATCTGTATTATATTTTAGTGGATGATGAAGATAAGAGCAGTGATGTTATTTATCTGTGTTGTATTTCAGTGGATGATGTTATTTATCTGTGTTGTATTTCAGTGGATGATGAAGATAAGAGCAGTGATGTTATTTATCTGTGTTGTATTTCAGTGGATGATGTTATTTATCTGTATTATATTTTAGTGGATGATGAAGATAAGAGCAGTGATGTTATTTATCTGTGTTGTATTTCAGTGGATGATGTTATTTATCTGTATTATATTTTAGTGGATGATGAAGATAAGAGCAGTGATGTTATTTATCTGTGTTGTATTTCAGTGGATGATGTTATTTATCTGTATTATATTTCAGTGGATGATGAAGATAAGAGCAGTGATGTTATTTATCTGTATTATATTTCAGTGGATGATGAAGATAAGAGCAGTGATGTTATTTATCTAGACAGCAGTGATGAGGGGCGATCAAGAAGGAAATCCAAAGGTATCAATTTACTGCTATTTTTTCTGTTTTTCGTCCACATCATATAAATCTTATGTATAGCATTTAAGTAAAATTTAGTAGGATTTTGTTAATCTGAAGTTTTCTGGAGAGGGCTACAATTCCATAGCATCTCCATGATGGTACATATATTTTTTCAAAGTACATGTGATAGCAAGCAAAATAAATTGTTTTTACATTCAGCTTACTTCTAATAAGATGAAATTTTTATTCACTCTCAATAACCCGATAACATAGCCCTCTAAATGCAAAACCAGGTAAAATAAGTCTGGGTGTTTACAAACCAGGTAAAATAAGTCTGGGTGTTTACAAACCAGGTAAAATAAGTCTGGGTGTTTACAAACCAGGTAAAATAAGTCTGGGTGTTTACAAACCAGGTAAAATAAGTCTGGGTGTTTACAAACCAGGTAAAATAAGTCTGGGTGTTTACAAACCAGGTAAAATAAGTCTGGGTGTTTACAAACCAGGTAAAATAAGTCTGGGTGTTTACAAACCAGGTAAAATAAATCTGGGTGTTTACAAACCAGGTAAAATAAGTCTGGGTGTTTACCAGTTGTTCTCCCAGCAACCAGGACAGTTCTCACGCAAAAAACCAAACAGACAGTGATATCCTTGAAATGAGAATTGAATAAATGCTTTACTAACTTATATCTTTTGTGTGTTATACAGACAGTGACGTGATAGAACTGATGCTTTACATTTATTTATTTAATACAGACAGTGAGGTGATGTGACTGATGCTTTACATTAATTTATTTAATACAGACAGTGACGTGATAGAACTGAGTAGTGATGAGGAGGATATTCTGATGACGAAGGACGAGGACAACGAGGTCGACCCCGAGGATCCGAACAACGCCGGCAGTCACATCAACGACGCCCTCAATGTCCACGACGACTTCGGCCGAGTGTTGGTCAACATCGGGCATCCGTCCGACGAACCAGACATATTCCTGGCTCCCCAGATAGCTAGATACATCAAAAAACACCAGGTTAGATAATGTCACAGATAGCTAGATACATCAAACAACACCAGGTTAGATAATTTCTTGATAATTCTGATACTGTTTACATTGTACAGGGCAATTTATTTATTGTACGCATATAGTTTGATGATCCAGACATTTTATCTTTCAGAGGTATACATATTCAATAGTTTTATAATTTCTGGAAAAAATCGTTGGAAATGAAATAGTGTTTTTGTTGAGATTTTTAAACACTGTTTCTACCCCTATGATTGTAGATTGGTGGTGTTCGGTTCCTGTATAACTATCTTTTTTATTGAGATTTTTTTAACACTGTTTTTACCCCTTTGATTGTAGATTGGCGGTGTTCGGTTTCTGTACGACAATCTTATTGAGTCTCTGAGTCGGTTTAGGAACAGTCCTGGTTTCGGTTGCATTCTGGCTCACAGTATGGGTCTGGGTAAGACGATCCAGATGATATCCTTTGTGGACGTGTTCCTGAGATGTGCTAAAGCCCGCACGGTTCTCCTGATTGTCCCCATTAACACGCTACAGAACTGGATGGCCGAGTTCAACATGTGGTGTCCCTCCCAAGATATGGTGGGAGATCTAGGAACTGATCACGTGATCCCCAGACCGTTCAACGTGTACCTCCTCAACGATAACTTCAAATCCACAGGGGCCAGGGCAAAGGTCATAGGTAGGTCAAAAGGTCATAGGTAGGTCAAACGATAATGTCTGCCCATTAAACCAGTATCATGATTACTTAATAATGACATGAAAGTAAAGAGCATGGTAACTTTTAGTCGCTTACAAACAACAAACCTCTGTACATGAATGAAAATACGTTTTGATTTCACATGCAATAAATATTAGAAGAACCCAAATTTTGATTGACATATTTGTTTTATTTTTCTAATTATAAGGGGAGTGGTACACAAAAGGCGGAGTTTTATTGATGGGGTACGAGATGTACAGATTACTTTCTAGTCGTAAAGGTCACATGGCAGACGTCAGGGTCAAAAAACCAAAGAAGACCTCGGCATCTCCGGTCGTAATCGATGTGGATGAAGAGGATAAAAATAAGGAACTCTTAGTGGGTAAGTCCACCTTAAGTTAACTATAAATTTAATTAAGGAGCTCGTAGTGGAAAAGGCCACTTTAATTTAAAAATTCAGATACAAGGAAATTCTTCACAGACAAGAACATTTTTTTTCTTTATTCAAAGGTGTCCATGAAGCCCTGATCAACCCAGGCCCTGACCTTGTTGTGTGTGATGAAGGTCACAGAATTAAAAATAGCCAAGCTGGAATCTCACAGTCCCTCAAAAACATCAAAACAAGGTAACCCTCATAAAACTGGTACATAGTTAGGGTTAGGCTATATAATTTTAATTCTCTGGTTCTCGGGCCAATTTTCTCCAAAACAGATGTGGGAGGGAGGCATTTTATTTATCATTTTATTGGCAATAAAGTACATGTAGATGTAAAAGATAAAGTAGTAGTAAATTTCGAATTTTCTTTAAAATAAAGATAAAAATTCATAGATATACCTTCCATGTCTGATCATGGGTTTGCATTATCCATTGCTTATCAATGTGTGAACATCGTAGGGAATGTCTTTGTATTTTAAATGACGTAGCCGAATCTCTTTGCAAATGGCTACCGGAAGCGATATTCGAGTACTTAACTACGAAAAAGTGAGGACTGAACTTTTTTCCCCAGATTAGTCTCCGCAATACCAACTTTTCATTTTATTAAATTTTAAAACTCAATGAAATTAGAAATGCGGCTACCTCAAAACAGATGAGCTCAAGCCAGAGAACCATAATTTCAATTTTATGTAGCCTTAAAATGAATTGCTCTAGAACATGTGTTGTCTTAACTGGATATCCCTGTAGAACAATCTAATTCAATATAGCTGTAATTTCATACTTGCCAACCTCCAGCATGTAAAAATCTGGTCATGACCAGATTTGGAATGTAAAAAATCTGGTCATAACGCATAACGACATTCACGACATATTTACCATGATTAAAGTTTACACATATGTATACATAAAAAGTATTTGTGTATTGAGAATTCTTTTATTAAAAAATAAAGCTTTAATTTGCAATGACAAAAAAATCATATATATTTGATTAATAAATTTACATGTTAAAAAAGAGAATTGAAGGTTTCATATTTCAGTATTGACCTGAAGTAAGTGTAATTTAAAAAAAAAAAAAGCCTTTGCAGTTTTTGCTAAATTTGAAAGTATAACAAGTTAGCAATTTCAGTTTTGAAGTTATTTTTCCTCTCTCTTAATTAATTAACTATTGCAATATGTATTAATTGTGAAATTAGGCCTACACTATCTTCGATCACTTTGTTTTATCTAGAATGAATTTCTTTCTCCAAGGTTGTACATAAATATTGCCTCTCTTTTTCTTGGTTCAATCAGAGACATGTGTTTGGTTCAATTTGTTCCTGCTGGCCCTGAAAACGATCTACTCTACTTCTATCTGAAGCCATTTTAATTGACTTCAAACACTGATTTGTCAAAACAACACCCAGTTAATTGTTTACACCTGCACTGATAATTAATCCATCGGCATTGTTTACGTAGATCTAAGCTTGGGTTGTAACTGGAAGTTAAAAGTGCAACCTAATTTACGAGCCACATCCGGAAATCGGGAGATTTTCGGGTTGTTCGGCAAAAATCGGGTGAAAAGCATGACCCGCCGGGTCATAAAAAATAATCGGGTTATGGGTTGAAAAATCGGGTGTGACCCGACGAAATCGGGTGAGTTGGCAACTATGTGTAATTTAACATACATGTACTTTAAACAGAATTATATTATGTTGTAGACGACGCGTCGTATTAACTGGGTACCCCCTACAGAACAATCTGATGGAGTACTGGTGTATGGTAGATTTTGTCCGTCCCAATTACCTCGGCACCAAAACAGAATTCAGCAACATGTTTGAGCGACCAATCACAAACGGGCAGTGTCAGGACAGTACGCCAGCAGATGTCAAACTGATGAGATATCGAGCTCATGTGCTACACAGCTTACTGGAGGGATTCATACAAAGGTAGATATTAAACTGATGAGATATCAAGCTCATGTACTACACAGCTTACTGGAGGGGTTCATACAAAGGTACATGTAATCTATATTACTGATGAGTTATCAAGCTCATGTGCTACGCAGCTTACTGGAGGGGTTCATACAAAAGTAGATAAGAGCTAATCAGATATCACATTTGTACTCTCTAAAGCTCACTAAAAAGATTTTTATAGCAAGACATACCTTCTTGTATTATGTAATATTTACAGTAAATACACAATATCATGTACTTCCGTTGAATGAATTGTTATGTTATCAATAGAATGGTATCAAATCTGTTTAGTTTAAATTACTTTGGACTCACAGCTGCATTATCCCTGATTGTGACCTTATTTCATTTCTCTGTTTATTTACAGGCGAGGCCACACTGTGTTACAAGAAGCCCTGCCACCAAAACAGGAATTGATCCTCTTAGTTCGCATGTCCCCAATCCAGCGAACTCTATACAGGGAGTTCATGGACTCACTTCAGGTTCAGAATCTCGGGTCCTGGGCCAACACCAACCCGCTCAAGGCCTTTGCTGTCTGTTGTAAGGTAAGCACCAACCCACTCAAGGCCTTTGCTTTCTGTTGCAAGGTAAGCACCAACCCGCTCAAGGCCTTTGCTTTCTGTTGCAAGGTAAGCACCAACCCGCTCAAGGCCTTCGCTGTCTGTTGTAAGGTAAGCACCAACCCGCTCAAGGCCTTCGCTGTCTGTTGTAAGGTAAGAACCCACTCAAGGCCTTCGCTGTCTGTTGTAAGGTAAGAACCCATTCAACAGTCAGGGGCATAACTTAAACAAGTTATTTTCAAAAATAACTCAAATGAGTTATTTTTTTGTCTCAATGAGTTACTTCTCTTTGCTATGACCTACTTTTTCCTAACCTTAATAGCTCAAACACGTTATTTTTCCAAAATAGCTTCAATAAATAAATAACTTATTTAAGTTATTTTGTGTCATTCTTCCCTAACTTCACACCCTGTGCACCAAAGGATTTTGCTTGCACCAAGACGAAAATAAATGTTTGACTAAGTATAAACCTTGCTCAATGCAGAAAAAGTGTCCAAAGTCTTGGGAAAAGTGGGGAATTTTTTTTATTTAATGATTAAAATTGGACATATACACCATGTGGATAAAACGACAAAATAAGGAGTAAAATGCTGTTTATCTCCACCTCCTCACCAATTCTACATTAGAGTCGGTGAACTCCATCTAGTGTTACATAATGGAATCCCAAAATGCAATGCAAATTGGCAGGAAACACGAAATTTCCAAGAAATCAATGTCCAAGTAGCAGGGATTTATCTAGCTATTTTGTTTAACTACCGTTTTATATGAAAAGGGGAAAAATGAGAGCCGCAGGCTCGATCTGAGCGCCGGAGGCGCGACTATTCTAGGGGGGTCCGGGGGCATGCCCCCCCGGAAAATTTTTAAATAAATGGAGCAAAATCCTGCATTCTTAGAGCTTCTGAGGGTCATTTGTAGAACTTTACAAAGGTCACAAAAACTTCACTTTTGAGACAAAATATTAAATAACAAAAAAATATTTTAACCAGGTGAGTACTTTATTTAATTTTTTCTCTCAATATATTTCACAAATCAATTCTGTTTTTCATGTTTCACTACTAACATTGTATTTGTTGTTACTCCATTCTTCCGAATCATCGTGATTTAAGCTCCATCTTATTCATCTACACTTTTTTAAACTCTGCAATAGCATACGTATTTTTTGACATCATGGCCACCACATGGCACATGTTTACCGATCAATATCATATAGAAGCTTGAATAATCTACTCTCTCCTTTAAAAGCGTTTGAATGACTAGGATGGTGAATTAGGATATGCTGTTAAACTTCAATCGGACAAAAACGGAAAATCTCAGTACGATGTTTTAAATATTTTCTGTTTCATTGGAGATTATTCTATCTGAAAAAGGGGAATTTTTCACCTTTTTCTAGAGGGGAAAGGTACCGTTTACCGGTAGTAAAAACAGCCTTGATAAATCCCTGAGTAGGATATAAAAATAACTTATTTAAGTTATTTTTCAAAAAAAAAATGTGTGTGTGAAATAATGTAAAATAACTCATTTGAGTTATTTTTGAAAATAACTTGTTTGAGTTATGCCCCTGACTGTTCAAGGCCTTCGCTGTCTGTTGTAAGGTAAGCACCAACCCACTCAAGGCCTTCGCTGTCTGTTGTAAGGTAAGAACCCACTCAAGGCCTTCGCTGTCTGTTGTAAGGTAAGAACCCACTCAAGGCCTTCGCTGTCTGTTGTAAGGTAAGAACCCACTCAAGGCCTTCGCTGTCTGTTGTAAGGTAAGCACCAACCCACTCAAGGCCTTCACTGTCTGTTGTAAGGTAAGAACCCACTCAAGGCCTTTGCTGTCTCTTGTAAGGTAAGCACCAACCCACTCAAGGCCTTCGCTGTCTGTTGTTAGGTAAGCACCAA
Organism: Saccostrea cuccullata; assembly: GCF_032062105.1. Taxonomy (NCBI): domain Eukaryota; kingdom Metazoa; phylum Mollusca; class Bivalvia; order Ostreida; family Ostreidae; genus Saccostrea; species Saccostrea cuccullata. Next base: position 41,479 of record NW_026925939.1, read on the forward strand.
CCCGCTCAAGGCCTTAACTGTCTGTTGTAAGGTAAGCACTCACTCAAGGCCTTCCATGTCTGTTGTAAGGTAAGAACCCACTCAAAGCCTTCGCTTTCTGTTGTAAGGTAAGCACCCGCACCAACCTGCTCAAGGCTTTCGCTGTCTGTTGTAAGGTAAGAACCCACTCAAGGCCTTTGCTGTCTGTTGTAAGGTAAGCACCAACCCACTCAAGGCCTTCGCTGTCTGTTGTAAGGTAAGCACCAACCCTCTCAAGGCCTTCGCTATCTGTTGTAAGGTCAGGGTGAACGAGATGATGAAAATGATGATTGATGAACTGAAAATTCTTACATTGACAAATAAATCGAATTGATTAAAATTGATAACATAGATAAAAATGAACAATGCCTGTCTGCATAATCAGTGTTTTTATATTTTGTCTATTTATAGATTTGAAATCACCCTTATTTTATATTTATCTATTTTATATAGAATCACCTGTATTTTATATTTTGTCTATTTATAGATTTTAAATCATCCTTATTTTATATTTTGTCTATTCATAGATATGGAATCACCCAGACATTTTATACAACTTAATCCAGAAGAAGAATAGCATCACTGATGACAACGACCTTGACATTGAGACAGAAACTGGAACAGGGGGGAAGAAGAAGAAATGTGTCAAGAAGAAACCCCCCAAGAGCCCCCAGCCTGTGGACCAGTATTACCCTCCTTATGAACGGGGACAGGAGATCAGCTATGATTGGGTAATATTTATATTCTATATATAACCAGTATTACCCTCCTTATGAACGGGGACAGGAGATGAGCTATGACTGGGTAATATTTATATTTTATATATATAACCAGTATTACCCTCCTTATGAATGGGGGCAGGAGATCAGCTATGACTGGGTAATATTTATATTCTATATATATAACGGGTATTACCCTCCTTATGAACGGGGCCAGGAGATCAGCTATGACTGGGTAATATTTATATTCTATATATATAACAGGTATTACCCTCCTTATGAACGGGGGCAGGAGATCAGCTATGACTGGGTAATATTTATATTCTATATATATAACGGGTATTACCCTCCTTATTAAAGGGGGCAGGAGATCAGCTATGACTGGGTAATATTTATATTCTATATATATAACGGGTATTACCCTCCTTATGAACGGGGGCAGGAGATCAGCTATGACTGGGTAATATTTATATTCCATATATATAACGGGTATTACCCTCCTTATGAACGGGGGCAGGAGATCAGCTATGACTGGGTAATATTTATATTCCATATATATAACCAGTATTACCCTCCTTATGAAAGGGGGCAGGAGATCAGCTATGATTGGGTAATATTTATATTCTATATATATAACGGGTATTACCCTCCTTATGAAAGGGGGCAGGAGATCAGCTATGATTGGGTAATATTTATATTCTATATATATAACGGGTATTACCCTCCTTATGAACGGGGGCAGGAGATCAGCTATGACTGGGTAATATTTATATTCTAAATATATAACGGGTATTACCCTCCTTATGAAAGGGGGCAGGAGATCAGCTATGATTGGGTAATATTTATATTCTATATATAACCAGTATTACCCTCCTTATGAAAGGGGGCAGGAGATCAGCTATGACTGGGTAATATTTATATTCTATATATAAACACTATTACCCTCCTTATGAACGGGGGCAGGAGATCAGCTATGATTGGGTAATATTTATATTCTATATATATAACGGGTATTACCCTCCTTATGAAAGGGGGCAGGAGATCAGCTATGATTGGGTAATATTTATATTCTATATATATAACGGGTATTACCCTCCTTATGAAAGGGGGCAGGAGATCAGCTATGAATGGGTAATATTTATATTCTATATATATAACCAGTATTACCCTCCTTATGAACGGGGGCAGGAGATCAGCTATGACTGGGTAATATTTATATTCCATATATAAACACTATTACCCTCCTTATGAACGGGGGCAGGAGATCAGCTATGACTGGGTAATATTTATATTCCATATATATAAACACTATTACCCTCCTTATGAAAGGGGACAGGAGATCAGCTATGACTGGGTAATATTTATATTCTATATATAAACACTATTACCCTCCTTATGAACGGGGGCAGGAGATCAGCTATGACTGGGTAATACTTCTGTTTTATAACCAGTATTAGAGTAGGACAGGAGATCAGCTATGACTGGGTAATACTTCTGTTTTATAACCAGTATTGGAGTACCTTTCCCATGAAAGGGGACAGGAAGAATTATCCTCCCCATGAAAGGGGCCAGGAAATCAGCTATGATTGGGTAATATTTATATTCTATAACCAGTATTACCCTCCCTGTGAATGGGGGTAAGAAATCAGATGTTACAAGTTTGAGCACAATGTAAAAAATACGTATTTAAAAGTCTTGTCTGATATTTTTGGTCAAGGAATAGCAACCACCTTTTAATTTAAATCATAAAATAAAATTAAACTCACATGTTTGAGTTAATAACTCACAACTTTGAGCACTGATATTTGGTGAATAAAGATCAGTTTGCCATGGGTAAAAATAAACATTTATATGAATAATTATATCCTGTACATACTGTCACAGAAGTATCAGTCCTGATGTGTCTTAGGCTTGCTGAGTCAGTCACTTGTATCTTATTCTGGGCCTCATCCCTTTTAATGTTAGAAATATCAACAAAATACTTGGAAAACATTAAATTAAAGAACAAAATGCATTTAGAAAAAATTGACAGCAGCACCATTTTCAGAGACTTTAGATAGTTTAAAGCTACTTAATTATGTTGGCCTAATTTATGAATTTGACCCCTTTCTTCCTTTTTAGCTCACCTGAGCCGAAGGCTCAAGTGAGCTTTTCTGATCACATTTTGTCCGGCGTCCGTCTGTCTGTCTGTCTAGCTGTCCGTCTGTCCATCTGTCTGTAAACTTTTCACATTTTCGACTTCTTCTCAAGAACCGCTGGGCTAATTTCAACCAATCTTGCCACAAAGTATCCTTGGGTGAAGGGGATTCAAGTTTATTCAAATGAAGGGCCACGCCCTTATTCAAGGGGAGATAATTGGGAATTAATGAAAATTTAGTGGTATATTTTAAAAATCTTCTTCTCAAGAACCACTGTGCCAGGAAAGATGAAACTTATGGGGAAACATCCTCAGGTAGTGTAGATTCAAGTTTGTTCAAATCATGACCCCCGGGGGTAGGGCGGGGCCAAAATGGCCGACCAAAGTTTTACATAGAAATATATAGGAAAATTCTTTAAAAATCTTCTTCTCAAGAATGACAAAGCCATCATTCATCATATTTATATGGGAGCATGCTCATGTAGTGTAGATTCAAGTTTGTTCAAATCATGACCCCCCCGGTAAGGGCGGGGCCAAAATGGCCGACCAAAGTTTTACATAGAAATATATAGGAAAATTCTTTAAAAATCTTCTTCTCAAGAATGACAAAGCCATAATTCATCATATTTATATGGAAGCATGCTCAGGTAGTGTAGATTCAAGTTTGTTCAAATCATGACCCCTGGGGTAGGGCGGGGCCAAAATGGCCGACCAAAGTTTTACATAGAAATATATAGGAAAATTCTTTAAAAATCTTCTTCTCAAGAATGACAAAGCCATCATTCATCATATTTATATGGGAGCATGCTCATGTAGTGTAGATTCAAGTTTGTTCAAATCATGACCCCCCCGGTAAGGGCGGGGCCAAAATGGCCGACCAAAGTTTTACATAGAAATATATAGGAAAATTCTTTAAAAATCTTCTTCTCAAGAATGACAAAGCCATAATTCATCATATTTATATGGAAGCATGCTCAGGTAGTGTAGATTCAAGTTTGTTCAAATCATGACCCCTGGGGGTAGGGCGGGGCCAAAATGGCCGACCAAAGTAAATTTACATAGAAATATATAGGAAAATTCTTTAAAAATCTTCTTCTCAAGAATGACAAAGCCATCATTCATCATATTTATCTGGAAACATGCTCAGGTAGTGTAGATTCAAGTTTGTTCAAATCATGACCCCCGCGGGTAGGGCGGGGCCAAAATGGCCGACCAATGTTTTACATAGAAATATATAGGAAAATTCTTTAAAAATCTTCTTCTCAAGAATGACAAAGCCATTATTCATCATATTTATATGGAAGCATGTTCAGGTAGTGTAGATTCAAGTTTGTTCAAATCATGACCCCCGGGGGTTGAGCGGGGCCAAAATGGCCGACCGAAGTTTTACATAGAAATATATAGGAAAATTCTTTAAAAATCTTCTTCTCAAGAATGACAAAGCCATAATTCTTCATATATATATGGAAGCATGCTCAGGTAGTGTAGATTCAATTTTGTTCAAATCATGACCCCCGGGGGTAGGGCGGGGCCAAAATGGCCGACCAAGGTTTTACATAGAGATGTATAGGAAAATTCTTTAAAAATCTTCTTCTCAAGAATGACAAAGCCATTATTCATCATATTTATATGGAAGCATGTTCAGGTAGTGTAGATTCAATTTTGTTCAAATCATGACCCCCGGGGGTAGGGCGGGGCCAAAATGGCTGACCAAAGTTTTACATAGAAATATATAGGAAAATTCTTTAAAAATCTTCTTCTCAATCATTTTCTAAAAAGTAGCAAATCCATGATTGGTCATGGGACTACTTTTGGATTTAAACTTTACAATAAAAAGCCATTTTACACTAGTCCTACCCTTGGTGCTCAGGTGAGCGATGTGGCCCATGGGCCTCTTGTAAGTATAATTATTATGATAACTTTCAGAAACAAAGCTGGCCCTTGTCTTACAGGCAGGTTGCCCTATGATTTTTTATGGGGATTGTTCATTTTTATATATCTTCACTTGTAGGTGAGTGACCTATTTAAAGACTATACAAGTGGACTGTTGGAGACTGGAGGAAAAATGGTCATCCTGTTCAAGATAATAGAGGAGGCGTTAGCCATAGGAGATAAAATCCTGGTGTTCAGGTGAGATACAGAGGCATTAGCCATAGGAGATAAAATCCTGGTGTTCAGGTGAGATACAGAGGCATTAGCCATAGGAGATAAAATCCTGGTGTTCAGGTGAGATACAGAGGCATTAGCCATAGGAGATAAAATCCTGGTGTTTAGGGAAGATACAGAGGCATTAGCCATAGGAGATAAAATCCTGGTGTTCAGGTGAGATACAGAGGCATTAGCCATAGGATATAAAATCCTGGTGTTCAGGTGAGATACAGAGGCATTAGCCATTGGAGATAAAATCTTGGTGTTTAGGTAAGGTACAGAGGCATTTGCCGTAGGAGATAAAATCCTGGTGTTCAGGTGACATACAGGTCAGATACTGGAAGTCTCAGTGCTTTTACTTTAAACTACTTTATTAGTTTTTCATTATATTAGTATTTACATGAATCATTTTTTCATTATTTACTACTGTCTTTAGTTTATTTTTTTTTCTTCATTAGGTATTTGTTCTAGGTATATATGTATTGCATGGATAGAAGTCAGTAATAAAATGTTAATGAATTATTGATACGTTGCAGCCAAAGTCTCTTCACCCTTGACCTTTTGGAGGAATTTCTGTCCAAGAGAAAAGTCCCACGGCCAGATATGGATGAGAACTGGTGCAAAAACCAGAGCTATTTCCGTGAGTTGTTGTGCATTTATACAATATATGTAAATATTTGTCTTAAAGATAGAGAATGAGCTAAATTATCAATTCCTCAAGCAAAAATAATGCCCGAGTTTCTGAGTTTTAAAGTTATTGACCAGACATGAATCCTATTTTCACCTGTGGCATAAAACTTGCTAAAGCAGGGCTTAATTGGCAATTTTTGGTAAAGGATTCTGTACCCATTCAAATGGGATTTTTAAATTGAAAAAGTAGATTCTTTGGAAATATCATCTTCCCAAGTCAAGAGTTTCTGATCCACTTCGCTCCACATAAATTCTTGACTGAATAGACCAAGTTTGAAAGGGTTTACTGTCACGCCATCTAGTGAGATTACATATATTGAACTCTACTGACCTCTGCTATTGGCCAATCAGAGTAAACGAATTCAACAGAGAATTCGAGATAATATTGGAAGTTGGTAATAAATTCGACTAAAAAGCTGAGACAGACCTTTAACTGGACTATTGAATGATAAAGTCATTATCCTTGGGATTAAAACTGGCTTGTTTTTCTGTTTACAATTTAGTTTAAATTGAATAAAACAATGATTTTGATTGGTTCTTGCAGACTTGCATGAGGCCAATCAGAGAATGCAATACAAGGCTTAGATCCAGCAAATTATAAATGGCAGTATATTCATCACTCCCATTAGAACTGATGCTGGAGTTGATTGTTGTCCTTTTTTTCAGGATTGGATGGCAGTACATCAGCCCAGGAGAGAGAGAAGCTGATAAATCAGTTCAACTCGGCGGATAACAATAAATCCTGGCTATTCCTCCTGTCTACCAGGTAATACACTTCATAATCAGTCAAAACAAATCAATAAGTAAACTTTATTGATGAAATCATTTATAACCAGTGATTAAATCGAGTCCACTGTTTGTCGGTCATTGTGATTCTTTCACATCTGTTCTATTTATAGAGCTGGGTCACTAGGGGTCAATCTGGTAGGAGCCAATCGTGTTGTAGTCCTTGACGCTTCCTGGAATCCATGTCATGACTGTCAGGCCATCTGTCGAGTTTTCCGCTTTGGACAAGTCAAGCCGAGCTATGTGTACCGACTAGTGACAGATAATAGCATGGAAAAAAAGATCTACGATCGTCAGGTCACCAAACAGGGAATGTCTAGTAAGTCACACAAAAAAGATCTACATATGTCTAGTAAATCGAGGGTAACACTGAATTAATTAAATATTAGTTAACCATACACGTAGTCCAAACAAGGAATTTCTTGTAAATAACACAATGATGATTAATCCAAGTATTAATTTACCACACCTGTGCTGCACTAAACAAGGAATGTCTAGATGTCACTGAAATAACTAAGTAGAATTATAAGTGATTTTATTTCAACACTTGTACATACTGTAGAGATGTTTTCAATTATTATGATTTTGATAACAAATTGTTAATTGCTGTAATGGTAGACCTGATTTTGTTTGACAGATCGTATGATTGTAGACCTGTTTTTGTTTATCAGTCTATCAGACTGAGTATTTTCAGTACTTTGATTGTTTGACAGATCGTGTGATTGATGAAATGCAGATACAGAATCACCTGACCAGGAGACAGGTGGACAACTTACTTCATTTTGAGGTCAGTGGCTCAGTAAGATGATTTAAGTGATTAGTACTACTGCCAGTAACAAAGTATTGAGTTGTCAGATGAGATTTTTATTGAGCTCCAGTGGTTTTTATTTACTCATCATAGGCCAAGAGATGGAAAGCATATCTAAGGCCATCATGAAAAAAATCGTTGATTCTCATCCCCATTCACCCTGATTTTTGACATCCACCTCACTTTTTCAAGTTTGCTTTTCTTTGTCTTGGGATCAGTATTCAGTTTCCCTTCAACTTTATTTTTAATTCCAGAAAATGTGGATAAGAATTAGATTTTTTTATGTCCTAATCACAAACTAGGCTCTGAGGCCAAAAAATGTAGACCAGCACAATTTTGATCTTGGTCTCACTTTTACTAAAGGAATATTTCAGAAAAGTGAAAATGAGATTAAGAGCAGGCGCATCTAAGTTTCTGTGGCCCCAGAACCAGGGAAGATTCTACATTGTGTTTTAATATTTGTAGGACAAGGAAGACGAGTATATAGACTTCAGCCAAGAAGATTACGAGGATCCAATTATGAACAAGATTCTGCTGACCGAAGGTCACTGGCTTACAAGGGTAAGATAATCAAGGTCATTAGCTGACCAGGGTAAGTTAATCAAGGTCACTAGCTGACCAGAGTAAGATAATCAAGGTCACTAGCTGACCAGGGTAAGTTAATCAAGGTCACTAGCTGACCAGGGTAAGATAATCAAGGTCACTAGCTGACCAGGGTAAGTTAATCAAGGTCACTAGCTGACCAGAGTAAGATAATCAAGGTCATTAGATGACCAGGGTAAGATAATCAAGGTCACTAGCTGACCAGGGTATGATAATCAAGGTCATTAGCTAACCTTAGTAAAGGTCACTTGTAATACATAGTAATAGGAGATATCATTGCAATTCTGCTAAAAGAATTACACTTCCTTAGAAACTCATTGTAGAATATTTCAGCGAAATACAAAATTAATATAAACTGTCACTTCATACATATTTTGTTCATTGTTTGATACAGTTTAAATATTTTTTTTTGTATTTTAGAAACCATTTGAACATGAGTCGCTATTAATTGATAAGAAGGAACTAAGACTGACGAAAAAAGAGAAGCGACTGGCCCAGCAGAGTTACGTGATGGAGAAACGTCTTAATGTCTCTTACTCCCGACCGTCCTACGCTGCCTTCTATCCCAAGGGACAGGAAGGCCCCTCCCGACAGATCAAGATTGTGTCTCCACCCTCACAGCCTATTTGGTCAGTATAAACCCACACTGAATCAATTTAATCTGTCACGCCTGTCTTTGTAAACCCACATTGAATCAATTTTATCTTTCATGCCTTTCATTTCAAGAATATCCATTTTTGACTGTAACTATACATATGTACATATTATCTTCTTTTAATTTAGAAGTACACAAGCCCGGCAGTGATTTTATCTTCAATTGATATTTCTTATTTTAGGCCATCCACTACTTATACCTCTCGACCAGTAGCCAGTGTCAAACCCATGGTAACGACCCCAGTCCCCATGCAACCAAAGGGGGTCGGACGAGGTGACAACCGAAACCTGCCAATCATCAGCAAAAACAAACCTGGTGTGTCTGTCCACAAAGTCCTGACCACTACAGGTAAAATTAGGTCATTATAGGTGGGGGACATTCCTGGGTCTTGGGGACCAATCTGATAAGAATTAAACCTCCCACCAGCTCCTTGTGTACACAACAATCAAAATAAAGGTGGTAGTAGAAGGTTTGATTTGGATCAGACTGCTAAGGGACAACACTGTACTGTAAACCAACTTTATTCGCATGCGAGAAGAGTTTTGGGACCTACTTTTAGTCTCAAATATTAATCGCCTTGGACCATGTATTTTGCTTGGTTTTTAGCTCACCTGAGCCGAAGGCTCAAGGAGCTTTTCTGATCACATTTTGTCTGTAGTCCGTCTGTTTAGCTGTCCGTCTGTCTGTAAACTTTTCACATTTTCGACTTCTTCTCAAGAACCGCTGGGCCAATTTCAACCAAATTTGCCACAAAGCATCCTTGGGTGAAGGGGATTCAAGTTTGTTCAAATGAAGGGCCACACCCTCATTCAAGGGGATATAATTGGGAATTAATAAAAATTTGGTGGCATGTTTTGAAAATCTTCTTCTCAAGAACCACTGTGCCAGGAAAGCTGAAACTTATATGGAAGCATCCTCAGGTAGTGTAGATTCAAGTTTGTTCAAATCATGACCCTGAGGGTAGGACGGGGCCACTGTGGACGACCAAAGTTTTACATCAAAATAAATGGAAAATTCTTTAAAAATCTTCTTCTCAAGAATAGTAAAGTCATAATTGATCATATTTATATGGAAGCATGCTCAGGTAGTGTAGATTCAAGTTTGTTGAAATCATGACCCCTAGGGGTAGGGGGGGGGGGGGGCAAAATGGCCAACCAAAGTTTTACATAGAACTATATAGGAAAATTCTTTAAAAATCTTCTTCTCAAGAAAAGCAAAGCTATAATTGATCATATTTATATGGAAGCATCTTCTGGTAGTGTAGATTCAAGTTTGTTCAAATCATGACCCTGGTGGTAGGGCGGGGCAAAATGGCCAACCAAATTTTTTGCATAGAAATATATAGGAAAATTTTTTAAAATTTCTTCTCAAGAATAGCAAATCCATGATTGGTCATGGGACTATTTTTGGATTTAAACTTTTCAATAATAAACCAATTTCTACGTTTTCCTAGCCACAGTGCTCAGGTGAGCGATGTGGCCCATGGGCCTCTTGTTGTAGAAAATGTTTCCTTATTCATGAAAATTAATATTTGTGGATTGGTTTCAAACTGATGAATCGCAAATAAAAGATGGTGAATAATAGTTGGTTTACAATATTCCATTACAGATATTATATTCCACTACATTTAAAGTAAAACTTGCTTATGGCACACACTTATAATGAATTGACATTAAGAGTGAAGTGATTTTCTTTCCTGCGACTTGAAATATATTGAAAACTTATTGATGAATAAAACTATGTTAACTTTATAATGAAACAAAATCATCTCCCACCCCTCTGGCAATTTGTTTAAAGCCTCTTTTATACTGTATTATATTCTTCTTATTTTAAAAATATTAATATGTCATGTTCCTCTTCCTTTACAGATATTACTGTAAATCACTTTTTATTCGCAAGAACTTTATTTTCGCGTAATTATGCGAGACAGTGTGCTCGCGAAAATTTTATTCTCACGTATAATAGCATTCCTTAAGATTATATAGAACAATAACCACAATTCGTGAAAATTTTGTTTCGCTAATCAAGAGTCAATGACTATCTCGCGAAAATAAGGTGTCGCAAAAATATAGTGATCTACAGTATGTAACGTTCCTCTTCCTTTACAGATATTTTGTAACGTTCCTCTTCCTTTACAGATGTTATGTAACGTTCCTCTTCCTTTACAGATGTTAAGTAACGTTCCTATCCCTTTACAGATGTTATGTAACGTTCCTCTTCCTTTACAGATGTCAAGTAACGTTCCTCTTCCTTTACAGATGTTATGTAACGTTCCTCTTCCTTTACAGATATTTTGTAACGTTCCTCTTCCTTTACAGATGTTATGTAATGTTCCTCTTCCTTTACAGATGTTATGTAACGTTCCTCTTCCTTTACAGATGTTATGTAACGTTCCTCTTCCTTTACAGATGTTATGTAACGTTCCTATCCCTTTACAGATGTTATGTAACGTTCCTCTTCCTTTACAGATGTTATGTAATATTGCTCTTCCTTTACAGATGTTATGTAATGTTACTCTTCCTTTACAGATGTTATGTAACGTTCCTCTTCCTTTACAGATGTTATGTAACGTTCCTCTTCCTTTACAGATGTTATGTAACGTTCCTCTTCCTTTACAGATGTTATGTAACGTTCCTATCCCTTTACAGATGTTATGTAACGTTCCTCTTCCTTTACAGATGTTATGTAATATTGCTCTTCCTTTACAGATGTTATGTAACGTTCCTCTTCCTTTACAGATGTTATGTAACGTTCCTCTTCCTTTACAGATGTTATGTAATGTTACTCTTCCTTTACAGATGTTATGTAACGTTCCTCTTCCTTTACAGATATGTAATGGTCCACATCATTTACAGATATGTAACATTCCTCTTCTTTTACAGATGTTATGTGATGTTCCTCTTTGTTTACAGATATTATGTTACCTGGGACGGCCACCAGTACACAGTCTACAGCGGGGACCAACAGAATTCCAGCCGGACAACAGATTTTCATCATTAAGACTCCCAAAGGTGTCTACATACGAACAAACTCTGGAAAGATTTTCGCTGTCCGGGCAAAATTTCCATTGCCAGGGACAACCACTGCTGTTACCACGACAACGTCTGCTACCACGGCAACCAGTGGAAGCTCAGGTATGACCTCATAGATAGTCCACATAATATAGATTTGAAATTCTTTTAATTTATGTAGAACTATCATTTATCAAAATTTTGTTGAACTATCCAGATTTTATGTTTTGAAGCACATAGAATTTAGGCTCTAGTAAGGGATGAGTTGGTCATGGCCTAGGAAATATAGGATAATGGAGAAACTTTCAATGATACCTATTAACACAAACCTGTACTCTGTATTGATGACCTGTCAATGTTAAAACCATTATTTGTCTTTTTCAGTGTTAACAACAGCTGACCTTCTGGCCTCTTCTGAGGAATCTGCGGACTCCCCGAGTGAATCTCAGACCAATCCTGCCTCCTCTAAAGAGTCGGACACCACCGACCTCCTGGCCTCTCTGTACTCCACCCCCTCCCAGGACAAGCCCCCAATCTCACGCACAGACTCCAGTGCATCCCTCGCTTCACAGTTTGGCCGATCAGACTTGTTAGGAGAGATGAACTGTCAAAACTCTAACCAGTCCGACTTTAACAACACTGCAGGAACAGACAGGAGTACAGACAGTTCTGATAGTTCTCACGTCAGTAAGGAGGAGCCACGTTATCCAAAAATAGCTCCTAACAGGATCTCATCCCAGCCAAGGGGGAATCCCACGATGTCCTCTCAGATGGGTGATACTTCTAATATGTTACCACAAATGGGGAATAATCTTTGTATGCCATCTCAAATGGGTGGTAACTCGAATATGCCATCTCAAATGGGTGGTAACTCGAATATGCCATCTCAAATGGGTGGTAATTCGAATATGCCTTCTCAAATGGGTGGTAACTTGAATATGCCATCTCAAATGGGTGGTAACTCGAATGTGCCATCTCAAATGGGTAGTAAATCTAATATGTCATCTCAAATGGACACTAACTCTAATATGTCATCCCAAATTGGTGGTAATTCCAGTTCATCATCTACCATGGGAGTTAATCCTAATATGTCGCCCAGTTTCGGTGGCAATGCATCAATGTCCTCTCAGATGACTGGGAATTCTGCGCTGCCTCAGTACCGGCTTCCGATGGGAGGAGGGATGGGACCCCCTCACATGCCGTATCTGTTCCAGAACCAGCTGATGTATAACCAGGGTGGGGGGTACCCTCCGATGTCTGGGATGGGCTCCATGCCGTACTCAAGTCCTATGCCTAATGAGGAGCCCCCCACATCCTCTGTCCCCTCGTCCCTGCCCCCCACCAGCAGTCAGATGTCCATGCCCTCTATGACTGGGATGCCTTCCATGCCTATGATGGGGTTTCCCTTTGCCCCGTACCCCTTCCCTATGCCACAACCTTATTTAATGCCAGGAATGGACCCTTCGTACATGCCTGGTATCCCAATGCCAGGACAACAGCAATATAACATGCATCACGGCATGCACATGCCTGGGTCCAATACAATGATGCCCCCCGAGTATCCAGGCTCCAAAGATTACCACGGAAATCTAGGTCAGAACACGCCAGACTTTCAGTCTGGTCAAAATATGGAGATGAAGCACCAAGACAAGGTGGATATGTGAACATTAAGAAAACTAGTAAACTATCAATAGAACCTCAACATGTGAAATAAAAATTCATTGATGTGATTTATTTAGAGCCATCAAAGGACATGAACAATGGATGGATAAGAAGGCATTCTGTTGAGGACCAAATGTAGCATGCCATTGTACAGGATTTCAGCAAAGTCAATCTAAACTGATTTCTTGGATTCATTAATTATGGCAGGATACATTACATGGGCATCAAATGAATAAAATGTTATAGCTTACAAACAGTGCTGACACCTAGTGTAGAAGTGGCTCTACCCCATGTACAGACTTGTAATGTACTTTGTAGTCATGGTGACTGTTGCCATGGCAATAATGACAGCAGGCTCCCCTGGAGGCTGACAAATGCAATAGACAACAGTGAATGTAATTGTGAACTTAGATGTTGTGACGCATGATTTATCTACTGAAAAATATCTCATTATAGCATTAGTTACACACCGGCGCTTTGAACTAGAGTAAAAGACATATGTACATTATGCATGCTATAGAATCAAGTGATTTACAGTCAACTTGTACATAAATTTGATGACATACTCTTATTTAATTAATTTGCAATCCAAGTACATCAAGAAACATACTGAGATAGCGGTGTAGCAATGATCCCCCCATTCTTTAGACAGTATTAATACAGGCCATGTAACGTATCATTTTACGCCCAGAACATTTAATGTCCATCACTCCTCCAGCTGCTATGTGTTTCTACATTTATATTCTGATTTAAGAATCTACGTCCACCATGTTCTGTATAAAGCTGTACTTGTCAATGATGAACATGTCTCAATGCTATTGAGTTCTTACAGAATCATTTAGAGTTCAAAATGTCATGTATACTACAAACCCACATTTTGTATCTAGAGCAAAATGTTCAATTTCTGTACAGTATTATATAGAAGTATTTATTGACTATTTCAGCAGTCTCAGTTTTAATTACATTGAGTCGTTAAGTTAATTTTTAATATTGATTGTGCTGAGTACTTTTAACTACATCTAAATGAAATTCCTCTGAGAGGACCGGCCATGTTTGTTATAGAGTACATAAAGTCATCTTATTCTCATCATTTTTTTTATCCATTAAAATATTTTCAGATGTGTGTATTTGTTTTGAATTTTTCATTCAGGACTTGTAAAAATAGTCTGGTGATCGAACAAAAATCAGGATTCCTTTGGGCCAATGCAAAAAGACTCACAAAGTTCAAAATCATTCCCTTTTCACCACTACAGGCATATCCAATCATTGACAATCAAATGTCCTCAGACAATCTAATGACCCCACACAATCAAACAACCCTACACAATCAAATGACCCCAGACAGTTAAATGACCCTAGACAACTGATCCCCTAGACAATCAAACTGATCCCAGACCATCAGATTACCCCTAGACAATCAAACTGATCCCAGACCATCAAATTACCCCTAGACAAACTGACCCCAGACCATCAGATTACCCCTAGACAATCAAACTGATCCCAGACCATCAAATGACCCCAGACCATCAAATGACCCCTAGACAGATGACCCCGGACAGTCAAATGACACTAGACAATCAAATGACCTGTGATAATCCATTGACCTTAGTATGTCAAATGACCTTAGACACCCCACACAACCAAATGATCCCTAGAATAAAAATCACTCTAGAAAATCAAATGACCCTAGACAATCAAATGACCTCAGAAAATCTAATGACCCTAGACATTCAAATGACCCCAGAAAATTAAATGACCCTAGAAAATCTAATGACCCTAGACAATCAAATGACCTCAGACATTTAAATGATCTTAGAAAATCAAATGACCCCAGGCAGTCAAATGACCCCAGACAATTAAATGACCTCAGACAATCTAATGACCCCAGACAATCAATGACCTCAGAAAATCAAATGACCCCAGACAGTCAAATGAATCCACACAATCAAATAAACCCAAGACAATAAAATGACCTCAGACAATTAAATGATCTTAGACAATCAAATGACCCCAGACAGTCAAATGACCCCCAGAAATTAAATGATCCTAGACAACTGATCCTAGACCATCAGATGACCCCAGACCATCAAATGACCCCTAGACAATCAGATGACCCCAGACAGTCAAATGACACCAGACAATCGAATGACCCGTGACAATCCATTGACCTTAGACAATCAAATGACCTTAGACAATCAAATGACCTTAGAAATTCAAATGACCTTAGAAAATCAAATGATGTCAGACAATCAAATGTTGCCAGATTATTAGATGACCAACAATTATCAAATGACCCAAGACAACCTGACAATCAAATGACACTAAATGACTTTAGAAAATCAAATGACCTCATACAATCAAATGACCCACAACAATCCAATGACTCCAGACAACCTGACAAACAAATGACCTTAGAAAATCAAATGACCTCATACAATCAAATGACCCACAACAATCAAATGACTTTAGACAAATGACCCTAGACCATCAGTTGACCTCAGACAAAATGACCTCAGACTATCAAATGACCCGAGACCATCAATTGACCCCAGACAGTCAAATGGCCATGCACAATCAAATGACCCCAGACAATTAAATGACCCTAGACAATCAATTAACCCTAGACAATTGACCCCAGACAATCAAATGACCCCAGACAATCAAAAAATAAAATGACCAATTTTTAGTAGTTGCATCTAATGGTAACTGTATAATGAGTTAAACAGTAATGATACAATATATATATATATATATATATATATATATATATATATATATATATATATATATATATATATATATATATATATATATATGTAGTATAAATCCACACACGTATTGTTAAAAAAAAAAATCACAACACCGAAATAAACTCAACCGGTTTCATTTCCAATCTTCAGGAGTTTGACAATACAATGCTATATATATACATATATATATATATAATTTTAAGCCATTTTAAATTTTTGATACTCTGAGACCTAGTATTGTCAAACTTTGTAATATTAGGATCATTTAGAATTTGGAAATGTTATCTATTTCAGAGTGGGGCATTTCTCTTTTTGTATGTCTCCATTCTTCGCTGGATCCTCAAATATCCTAGGTTTACATACCCGGTATGTATATTAAAACCTTAGATATATTGACCCAATATACTGCTTGGGAAAATGTGATGACCCTAAACTTTGATGCATATTAAGGCCACAAAGTGTGTCACGAAGACCTACTTCTAATCAGTCATTCATCATTTAAGCTGAATATTTCACATACTGGGAATTATGGAATCTTGGCAGTTGATCATCTTGGTGCCCCAAAGCTCCAATATTTGTTGATTAGCAAGGACACAATCACACTAATGATGGTCCATACATGGATGGCCTTGCATTGTGCAGGAAATGACAAGACACAAATTACACTCCTAAGAGATGGTCCATTGCTATACTACAGTTAGTGCAAGTCCTGTTATAACAAGCATACACTAATGGTTACACCTAGCCACACACGGTTTTATCAGCTGTACACTTTGACTGGAAATGCTTTGTAAACAGAAGGGTGGGACACAGGCCAATAAACACTTTACTTGGATTATAATAAAAAAATTCAAGTCAGATTTATTCACACTCATTCCCTTCCTGTTATATTTCATTAACAAAACAGGAGTTGACTTTAAGCACCTTTTTATTATCAAATTTATTAATAGACAGTAAGATAACATATAGCATAAAATAAGTCAGTGACATTCATATAAAACATTCAATAATTAAGGTCCACAGTCATTTTACAAAAAGAGAAAATTTGTCACTACAAGATAATTCATAGAGAGAAATATTATCTCACAATTTATTTTAGGTTTAGGACTGGCCTTAGACAGAAAAATGGGAGCTGGGAACTTCATTCATATAATTTTTTCTCATACACTGTATTTATATGACAGAGTTTTGAACATGAGTAAAAATGCAGTCCTAGTGATTACATAACTTAACTTGATTACTATGCCCAGTTATAACACACTGTTGTATCATACAAATTGTCAGTCAGGACAACGGATTATTGTTTGGATTTAAGTGCAAAATTCAAGGAACATAGACAATGGGAATCTATTTCTACTAACCAAGCTTTAAACATAATATCAACTCATTTTACCCAGTCTGCAATGCAACAAAGCTGTCTTCCATACAGTGTCTGCCTTTAAATATTTATTAACAGGAAAGAAAACGTACCAACCTCTTCTTCAAATTATTTTCAGTAAGTTTTTCTTGTAACTGTGAAACAAATAAATTGACTTTCAAAAATACTGCAAAAGTTGAAGGGTATCACCAGAAAAAATGTGTCCAGCAATTCAGAATTGACATATTCATACAACAAAAAATTGTACAAGCTAGCACAAATAACCCCAGTCCTTTACTTTAAACTAAAATTTCAAAGCTGTCAATCATCACTAGACTCCGCCTCCTCGTTATTGTTACTATAAACAGTAAATCTCTAAGCTGTGTAGAAGCTATATAAATATATACAGAATTATAAATATAAATCCCCCGTCAGAAAATGATAAACTGTGGTAGAAGTCTGTGGAGTGGTTTGTTAATCATCACCAGATTCTCTCTCCTCAATATTGTCAGTATACAGATGGTTACACTTTATGGGGGGGTGGATCCAAATGTTTTCTTCTGCTTCTCTTCATCTCTTCAAATTTCTAAAAAAAAAAAAAAAATATAAAAGCATATTATTTACAATTTGGGTCAAGAAAATATGAAAATATTAAATGAAACATAAACAAGCTAATTCAGAGAATTCGTGTCCCCCGCTTAGGGAAAAAGTCGGCTCCCCCTGACTGAATTTGTAGAATTATTAAATTTATACATGTATACTGAAGCAAATAAAATATATGTACGTCAATATGCATATAAAGATGCTTATTCTTCATTATGTGCATAGAAGATTTTTTTATATGGAATTTTTATAACACTGTAATGATGATTTTATAACCTCATAAATTTTTCATTTCACATGCTGAATACTATCATTTAGTAAAAAAAAAAGTATTTGAAAAAAAGAAAAAAAAGAAAAAAAAGAAGGGTTCGACCGAGATTCGATCCCGGGACCTCTCACATTTGAAGCGAGAGACATAACCACTGGACCATGGAATCACTTTACCTGGAGTGAAGTATATGCGGAAGTGGAGTCACATACATGTATATATTCATGTTTTCATGTTCGGTATTCTCAAAATTTTACACAATCCATGGTGTTTGATTTATTTAGCCTTTATTAAACAGTTCTAATAGATGTAATAAGAACATAAAGTCCGCCGAGAACCTGTTTTATACGCAATAACTCTCCTCATGCCCCTGCGCTAAAAATAGCGACATGTAATTAATACTATAAATACTAATAAAACAAAGGGGGCGGGGCACTTTGAGAGGGGCGAGAGACGTCCTAGGGAGTTTTGATATAAATTACATTGCATAAGCTCAAAATCTTCTTGAAATATCGCCCGGAAATAATAGTATTACACACAGACAGAATGTATAAATTTACGACCTTGAACTTTGACCTTTTGACCTCAAAATCAATAGGGGTCTTTATTAGGCCACAGGGAGTTGTTATATAAAATTTCATTGCAATAGCTCAAATGGTTCTAGAGATATCGTGTGGAAACGAAAGTGTTTTAACAGACAGAAATTGCTTATTTATGACCTTGACCTTTGACCTTTTGACCTCAAAATCAATAGGGGTCTTCATTAGTCCATAGGGAGTTGCTATGCTAAATTTCATTGCAAAAGCTCAAAGGGTTCTCGAGATATCGTGTGGAAACGAAAGCGTTACAGACAGACAGAAAGACGGACGGACAAACCCGAATTAATATCCCCCACTTTTCAAGCGGGGGACAACAATAGGGGCCGACGGAGCATAATTTTTAACTCTCCAGTATATAAAATAGTGCGTCCACAATCTGATTCAGTATAGGAACAAGTAACCAATTATACGTTCTGATTTAGTGGAGAAACATGATATTGAGACAAATAATATCCATTTCCTCTCGTTGGTATGAAGGAAACATGAAACAGAAAATAATGTAATAACATATCTGATTGTCTGCTTAAAAACAGAAACATGAAACCTAGACATAACAGATACCTTCTGCTGATAAACATGGATCCATTGAAGACATTACCCTATTATGAAAACCTTAACATCATGACCATAGACTGTTAAATCACACAATAATTTTGAATCAAATTATCACAGTGTAAAGACAAGAAGACTCTCCCTGATTATTAATCCTTGTTTTACACCACAAATAACCTGCCCACTCTGTGAAGACTAATAGACTAACAATACTTCAAATTACCGAAACACTGAGACACTCAAAATAAAAACCTGTCAGTGGGTGTGCTTGATTGTAAAGTCAGATTTCAATTCCGAGAGTTCCAAAATTTCTACCTATCAAGTAAAACTGGAATCGGAATTAGTTCAAAATATGGCTGAAGCTCAACAAGTAAAGAATTTCTTCCTATTAAATGATTTATTGTAATATGCAATGGAGGATGAAAGTGGGAGTGAATGCTGTGAAGACAGAATATCATGATGTTTGCTGTGTGCAGCTCGTAGGTGAACTTAAAAATTAACATGATTTGAATAATATTATGAGAACAATATTAAATTTGATTTGCAAATAGGTCTATAGGACTGTATTAGGGTCCAAATACAGGGAAAACTTCATACGTTTTAATCGGCACTCTCAGCAAATGTACACAGTAGTCGCCATCTTTAATTCTTTTCACACCACCTCTCAACACAGAATTGATAGAACTGCGCCGGAATTGAATTCCGACGAACTTGATTGTAATTCCGCCAATTCCCAATAAAGTGCCACGCCACAGCATGATACGCCCGTCAAAAAATTACAATTATCTTAAACAATCAAAAGTGCAAGAAAATCATGTCAACCTTGATTTTAGATTTCCATGATTTTTCAACTCCTTAAAAAATTTGTTTATCCATCTCCTGTGGTGTAGGCATTCATTATAACATATACATGTATTGCATCATTCATAGATTTCTATACTGGTTGTGTTAGACCTTGCCAAATGCCTATCATATTAAACAATATCAAATTAGGCTTAACAACTTAATCTATACCTAATTAATTTTGAAAATGAAAGGCTGGCCATCAAATATAAAATGACCAACAGTTCTTCTGTCTAATTCCCAAAGGATACACTGTCAGTTAAGAGAATGCTCTGAAGAAATAATTGAGACAGCTATAGCCTTGCTACATTGAACACATTAATTAATCTTTAACTGGATGCTTGTCTACTCATTACTCCCAAGAGATTATTGGATCTGCACTATCTACCATAAAGGATTTTTAAAACATATAAAACCTCAATGATTTTTTTGTTAGATTTAATGGCAGACAGGTTTTAATATGCAATTCATATGGACATGCTGATTCCACCCCACCCCCATAAAATTAGTTTTTTTAAAGTTCATAATTTTATGTAATATCAAAACAGTTTATTATGCAAAATCAAATTAGTTTTATTTACTTCTCATCAAATTCATTTTAAAACTTATGCTAGCCAACAAGAGCTATTTTTAATCCAACAGGATTACCCATTTGGCCCAATACTCAAGGGATATAGATAGCACCGATGCTCTTCCTCACACTAAACTCATTAATTTCTCTCTCTAATTTGACATGCAATTTTCTGTTATCAAAATTCTTCTTGACCAGTGCTTGATAATTAAACTCATGGGAGTGGTGGAATTTCTTTAACATACATTACATTTGTTATAGATTGCTGTCAAGTATATGCTAAAAAAAACAAGTATTTTTCTTGATTTAACATTTTTCTAATAAGGATAGTGCAATACTTTTACATTTTTTGGAGTGTGCAAATGAAGAGAAAAAAAGACATTTTTTTTTTTAAATTTCACTTAAATTAAAGGTCACAGTGACCTTGAAATAGGTCGCGACACACCCTCTACCTAAGATGCATGAAGTGGCCAAGTTTGATGATTCTAAGTCTAATAGTTTTCAAGTTATGGACCGGACAGGATTTTTCCATATTTGGCTATAACTTTTTAATTATAGGTCAGAGCGACCTACTTTTTGTGCACGACACACCTTCTACCCGAGATGTATCAGCTGACAAAGTTTGATAACTCTAGGCCTTATAGTATTCAAGTTATGAGCCGGACATGAGAAAAGCTAACAGACGGACGGACGGACAGACGGACAGACAGACGGACATGAAGCCTATAACATAATACGTCCCGTCTTAAGACGGGCGTATAAAAATTCAAGCTACCAATCAAGCACGCCCAGTGAAAAAAGTTTGAATTTTCTTCAGTTTTAAATCATCATCAAACATTGGAAAAAGTGAATTTAAGGCCAAAAAAAAAAAAAAAATCAATAATTTCTCAAGCACTGCCACATCAAGTCAAAAATGGCCCCATTGATCAATTTTATTGAAAAGGGAAATAACTCAATTTTCTATTTTTCCAAGTTGAAAAAGAAAATCGAGTTATTCCTCTTTTCATAAATGTGAAGAAAGACGTTTTTCTTAAAAAAACAAAATATTTCTTCTAAATTTACAGTATTTTCTGAGTTAACTTTTCAACGAATGTTTGGAATAACATTATTTAAAGTTGAATACATATTATAACTAATTTCAGAGAACAAAACTTAAGAAATGGTAGATATTATCATTTTTTTAAACAAATGACTTTAAAAAAGTGTAAAACCTGCTTCAAAAAAAAAAAAAAAAAAAAAAAAAAAGAAAAGAAAAGAAAAGAAAAGCCTTGCCTGTCGCATTGAATTTTGAATTTTTTGGCCTGAGAAACTGTTAATTAATTTTTTGGGACTAAGCTATCATTTCATTGTTAAATGAACAATAGACACCTAGACACATACCATATTAAAAGGGACTGGAGCTTTAAAATTTGGTTTTAACTCATCAGTAGGTCATAAAGGGTGTTCAGATTCTACTCAGCAAGAATGGTCCAAAAGAAGAACTAATGATTGTAGTTTAACTTTAATTATGATGAACTAATGATTGTAGTTTAACTTTAATTATGAAAAGCGATGCCTGTGTACTATAGAGTGGTTCATTGATTTTGTAACTTTTTGTAATCAGTCAGAGCTAAGACTGAAATCTGCCTCCTAAAAATGAAAGACAATTGTCATGTTAATAACACGTATTAAATATTTTCAAAAATTTTGTCAAAATGACTTATTAATCTGGATTTTTTTAATTTTCAACTCAATTCTTCTATCCTGGTTATACAAAGGGGAATTTTGAATTTACCAGTAAAAGAGTTTCATATTTTCATTTGGGTCACAAATAACTACCACTCACATGCATTAGAACATCAACATGGAAAGGGAAATTTACTATATACAGGGTGTTTCATAATATATGTTACATTTTAAGATCTAATTATTTTTCTTACCTATCATACTTCTATTACAAACTTTATATCATTTTAAACATTGAATCCTGCATTTTTGTTCCATGTGAAAAAGTCAAGGAAATCATGGTCTTGAAATGATTAAATGTGCTATAAACGTTGATGTCATAATTTGGATATTTCTCGAGATGGACTTGACTAATCCACTCAGTGCTGAATTGTAAGAATTGTAAAGCTGTTTTTATTTTCAGATTATGTCGCTAATATTCATTCTATTCATTTACTAGTTCATGAAATAAATTTTCCAAAATAAAATAGAAGCTTTCTAGGATGCTTATCAGAAGGGTAGTAACAAGGTTAAAGGACAGGGACGGACAGTATGCGATAAATGACACAGTATTTCAGAAAGCCAGAAGTCATTAAGAAGCGGAGATGTTATTGGTGAAGTCGAGACTCTTAGTGTAGCAATCTTCTGAGAGAAGTGTCTGATAGATATTTTCAGAATATCAGCATTTTCAGCATATAATGAACTTTCAAATATGATTTGAAGTAATCAGTATACAAATTATCAATAATTGATGCAAGGAAAGAGTTTGACCTCTTCATTTGACAATCTCAATTTTTGGGCTCTTTTCTGAGGGGTTCTTAAGGAAAGGGTCTTCAATCCTAGACCACAGATATTGAATGAGCTTAGAAAATACATGAACCTTCAAATGAGGAGTGTCTAAGCAAAAATGTGACAAGGTTTTATACAAATTTCAAGAAACAACGTCATTTGTTGTTGAATAAATGGAGATCATTTATAACATGTAATGTGAACTTTTGACGTTGTGAAATTCAACATAGCAAAAATAGCGCAACTTGGAAATTTCGCTAATTTTCATTAATGTTTAAGATTATGTTCAGTGTTTAATATTTTAGTTGGTAAATGTACATCATGAATCTTATGGATATGTGCATTAATTTGATAAAAAGACTTATCTGTATCTTTTTCTTTTGTCTGTCAAATTGGAGATTCAAAATGTAACATATATTATGAAACACCCTGTATTTGCCACTTTCACTTATAACCCTCTGAAAACAATAGTACACCATCTGGAGGAACATGTGTCATTTTGTAAAGAAAAGACATGATAAAATGTTAAAACCATCAAAATAATGATGTGAGATCAATAAAACAAGCGAGATATTTCAGTGTGCCCAGACCCTCCAATTTGGTAAAAAGAAGAAATGTCTTTTTTTTTCCTCTGTGCTTATTTGACAAACAAATAAAATGACAAATAACTCTTCTACCTGTCTACTCTTATTATTGCTTGTGAATTTTGTACTGTCAATATATAACCATTATTGTAATCAACTGATATGAGAAATGAAGCTTGCAATGTTGTTGGTCCTTTTTTTGGTTGCCGGATCTAACATTTTTTTAAAGAGAGTCAACTTTTTATTCTAGAAACACTCTAAATTTTCACAAATGCTTTTGTCATTTTCTAAAAAAAATTAGTTTTTACTCCTGGATAAAATTTTATTTTCTGAATTCTGACTTGTAATCATTTTTAGAATGACATATTTCACCTCACATTTACTGTTGTAAAAATACACACTTAATAATGGGAATGATACACACTGAGAGAAATGTATTGATACATATGAAGGGTAATCTGACATACATGATACATACTGTATTTAGTATACGTATACTGAATAGCTGATAACAGAACTTTTATAGAAAAAATATCTCAATGACACAAAACAGGGGTGATGGAGAACACAACAATGACGTACAAGACATACATGTTAAAACAAGATGTACAGAATGTACACATGATAAAATGTACAGCATGTACACGATATAATGTACAGCATGTACACATGATATAATGTACAGCATGTACACATGATATAATGTACAGCATGTACACATGATAGAATGTACAGAAAGTAAACTTGATATCATGTACACATAATATAATGGACAACATGTACACATGATATAATGGACAACATGTACACATGATATAATGGACAACATGTACACATGATATAATGTACAGAATGTACATATGATATAATGGACAACATAGACATGCGAGATGATATATACAACATGATGCTAACATGGAAACAAAACATGACAACTATTACAGACATGTTATACAAAAACAGACTGACAGTGATATGAGATATAATGATAATTAACATTTGTTTGTATCATCTGTCCTCAACTGCTTTTGAGATTGAGACTTTCGTTTAAAAAAATTCTGGTTCTCTGTCCTAAAACAGGTTTATCTGGTTCCCATTTCAGTCTTTAAAATAAATCAATACAGGAATTTTGTAAAATAATTCTGTTTAATAGTTGCATTTAACAGTGACCCGACCCTATTCTTCATATTTTTTAATTACATATATCTCCTCTTGGACAGATGAAAGGCTCTCTATAAAGGATGAATGTCTCTTCAGCAATGTTAACGTTTCCGTCTTAAAATAAATATCTTATATCATATCTTTATTTTGACCAATTGAATCTTTTTTTAACTAATTTAAAAATTTTGGTTGAAACTGGCCCAGTACTTGTTCTGGAGAAGAATATAAAAACATGGTACATTTACAGACTACGAACCAAAAATGACTGACAGACAAGGCCAGCCAATTGTAAATCAGTAAGCTCACTTTTACCTTGGGGAGAGGTGAACTTACAAAATGAGATCTATATATATGTCACACGCTCATAAAATATCTATCAGGTCTGTTTTCAATCAATAACCCTATTTACTCATGCCCAATGCTATATACATATACACTGAATTTACTCAAGGATGACAACTCCACAAATTTATCCCTTATTACTAATAATGCATGCTGCCAAACATATTGGTCCAACATCACAGATGCTGCCAAACATATTGAATCTACATTACAGATCAACTTCTTAAGAAGTTAAAACAAGACCTGTTGTGCCTGGATCAAACTGAAATCAAAGCCAGGTATAAATCTGCTGAAACATCCACAAACTGATACAAAGCAGGACCTCTCTATAGACAACAGGCAGCCAATAACTCTATAGACAGGCAGCCAATCACTAATATTCCAAGCCAAGCAGAGGTCTGCTCTGAACAAGCTAGAAACACATGCCTACCCACCCTACAGCAGCCTACACGACTTTTTACTGCCTGATCCTGGAGATTTTCCGGGGGCTGGGGTACGTTTATTTATTAACCTAACCAACCCACAGAAAACCTGAAAACAAAGATAAATACATCAGTAAAGATTACAAAGTTCAGTAGTCAGGTCAGATGCAGCCACAGGGTTAACTGTCTGTACATAAAATAAGAATCCAATCTTAATTTGACTCCATTTTGAATCCAATCTTAATTTTACTCCATTTTGAATCCAATCTTAATTTGACTCCATTTTGAATCAAATCTTAATTTGACTCCATTTTGAATCCACTTGATCCAATCACAGTCTTCAGTGTTTACTCGGCTGTAGGTCTGATTGAATTAATTTTTTGTACAGACAGGAATTGGTTTCCTATGGCCGCCTCATCTCTGACTACTGTAGATCTATAAACACAGACTTACACAGTGTGGTCTAAAGTATTGCACATTTTGACTTGGACTTTGTGTTTTTAGGTCGTCTCTCTGGATTCTTTTTGTTTATTAATCGAACTAAGTCACAGAAAATCTGAAATAAAATCCAATATTATTACAATATACTATACTGTACAACATCTTTTTCCTTCAAAATTTATAGATAATGATTACATTTTCTACAGTATCATTGGTAAGGTTACAAAATCTCACTTAAATAATTTTCCCAAGAAAAAGAAATGAATATTTTGTTTTAGTATTGTTTCCTCTATCTCAGTTGTTATAAATGTTCCAGTGACCTTAGGCCAATGATAATGTTTTGTTTGTGTACTACACCTGTATGTAGATTTCCATTTGTCCAACCAACTATTAGCTATAACATATCCATGCATTTAAAACTTTTAAAAATTGATGAACATTTGATAAGTTGTTTCCTGTATAAATATATATACTAATAAAAGCTGAACTTTGGGTTGAGATTGGCAATGCCCGATAATGTCATTATAGACGGGGAAATTCCCCCCGCCCCTGGGTCTTATGTACACCCCTGGATACCCAGGACTTTATATCAGTATTGATGTCAGTATACAGAGAACAACAGAGCCTCAGAGGCAATAACTCACTTGGGATTCTCCCAATTTCTTGTACAATTTCTCATATTTGTATTTTGCATCAAAGTCTAACATGTACTCCATTCTTTGAAGTATTCTTGAATGTTAACTTGATAAGCTTCTTTAAATTATTCTTGTATATTAACTTTACAAGATTCTTTGAATTTTTAACGTATGTTAACTTTATAAGATTCTTTGAAGCATTCATGTTCATTAACTTTATTAGCTGCAGATCTGTAGCTCTCCGAAAAAATATATATTGATAGACCGGAGAGCTACAGTGCCACCCATTGAAAAAACTGTATATTTATTGTGCACAAAAAAGTGCGCTAGATTCTTGATTAATTCTTCCAAATTCTTACCTCAGTTGCAAAAACTGGAAGATTTTAAAAAAATTCCTCCCTCCTCTATCAAGTTCTTTCGTAGTTGACATCTGAACGAAGCATATTGGACCGAATTATCTTTGAAACCAAAATGGCAGTATAAATAAGCGAAATGTTCGATGATTGCAATATCAGGGCCAGGAGGACTATTAACAACAATTATGAGGAATGTTTTGTTGTGGAAAGAGTCAAAAAATATGTTAAAAACACACGGTTAGTAATATTTTGAGATTACAGTTTTAAAAACATGGAGTAATTAATTGAGAACCGAGCGCATTTTTTTGTGCGCAATAAATATACAGTTTTTTCAATGGATGGCTCTGTAGCTCTCCGGTCTATCAATATATATGTTTCGGAGAGCTACAGATCTGCAGCTATAACTTTATAAGATTTTTGTTGTCAAACATCTTTGGACTCATTTATACAGTATACAAAATTTCATGCCTTATCTCTTTTAGTGTTCCATCGATTACAAAGGTCCTAGTATTTTCAGATTTTGTCTCTTACCACATTCCCAGAGTATCTACCTCATTCTCAGATACCTATTTGACTTACTTCATTGACATTAACTTTCTTTTTCGCTGAGGTCTCCATGAATTCACAGTTGAAGTGCCGGGACAAACCCAGACCTTGGTCCTTTCCTACAACCCGCTCATCTTCTAAGTCACATTTATTTCCTACCAGAATCATAGGTACCTGGTCAAAGAAACAAATAAAACATTCATCTTCTGCATGTTTATTTCCTACCAGAATGATAGGTACCTGGTCAAAGAAGAAAATAAGAATCAGATTACAATTTGATGCCAGTATTCATTTCTAAGTCCAAGAGGCATAACTCTGTCAAAAATGGTAAGATCATACCCAAAACAGACCTTGACCTAGATATTCATCTGATATATCTGTATACCAAATTTCAATTCAGTATGTGCAACACTTGTGAAGAAAATGAACGGAAACTAAGTGGACTGAAAGACTGACCAACAGACAGCAGCAAAGCAATATGCTCTCCCTTCTTTGATGGGGGGCATAATAACTATTCAGGACTTCAAATAATTGATGGCCCAGTGATATTAGGTCCGTAAAATTAGGATTTTGGCTAGTGCCTTTTCAAACAGCATATGCCCTTGAGACCAGTATTTATTTTATGTATATCAGCATAATCAGAATGAATTAAAATTCAATCACAGTTGCCAGTTGGGCTACTGGCATACCCAACAAACTGGACAGTGACTTTGTGAACATATTAATTACTGTAAATCACTTTTTATTTGCGAGGACTTTATTTTCGCGTAATTACGAGACAATGAGATCGAGAAAATTTTATTCTCGTGTATAAATGTATCTTTTATGATTAAATAGAGGAAAACAACAATTCATGAAAATTTTGTCTCGCTAATCATGCTAATAAAAAGTCAATAATTATCTCACGAAAATGAGGTGTCATGAAAATTTAGTGATCTACAATAACTTGATATTAAATTTATATGAAATCTTACATCGTCTGTGTCTTTGACTCGTAATATCTGTTCTCTTAAATCCTGAAGATCGTTAAATGTGGACTGGGCCGTGATGGAATAAACAAGTAGAAACCCCTGTCCGTTCTTCATGTACAAATCCCTCATAGCCGTGAATTGTTCCTGAAATAAAGAACAATCAAGTCAACAATGTTTGTAAGAAGAATGAGTACATGATTTAACTCACTAAAAATTGGGCTCTATTTCACTAAATCTAGAGTAGTTTTCAATACAATGACTATCTTTTTCAACAAGAAATTTTCTTTTCTCCTCCTATCTTAAACTTTTTTACAAGCATAATGGGTTATGTATTATCAGGTTTTATTTCCGTAACTCTCCCCCCTGTAATTCCCCCTCAAATAACACCCTCCCCCCTGTAAGTTCTTCCCCTCCCCCAACACTCACTGTCCCTGCCGTGTCCAGAATCTCTAACATACACTGTTGTCCATCCACCTCCACTTGCTAAAAATAAAAAAAAACACAAATTTATTTATTTATATATGAAAATAAGTTTTTATTATATATCAGTATGAGACTGTGTAGGTTATTAAGTAGCTCAGCATTAAGTCATGTCAGCACAAAGTATTGTTAAAATTAACTGGTTATAAAAATGTGTCAACTGAATATAATGACTTTTTTATACAAGAGAATACACTGATTGAAAAACAGAGAAAAGTAAGTCATATGTTAACATTTATTTGGTGCTGTCAGTAATTAATTCATTTGGAGACTTTACATTTCTGTGCAGCATTTCTTTTGGACAATTGGATATTTACCGTATTTAAGTTAATGTAGATGATGCAGTCATGTGGTTCATTTTGTCACATGTATGTTTGTCACTGACACATGTATTGATACACAAGTACTTACAGTTATGTCTTGTAGATGATACACTTAAGGTATACTTACCATGCTTACTAAAATACTTCCTTTTGTTTTGTTTAAATTTCTTTTGTGTCCTTATAGTTATACCTATAATGATGTCTATCATATCTATAGCTCAGACATTTACTGAATCACTACAGTTCAATAATTTAATAACTTGTCACTTACTTTTCTATAACTGTCTTCTATAGTTGGATCATATTTTTCTACAAATATGTTTTGTACAAACTGCACAGTCTGAAACCAGAACAAATTACAGTGTATAATACTTCAAATTCATTATACATACTCATTTTTAGCATTTCCAAACAAAAAATTAACAAATCTTTAAAAAATGATCAATACACAGAAAACCTAAGACATATCAACATGGTCCAAATTTGACATTGTGTGACTTGTGACATGATAGGTATGTTACAGTACAATTCTTTTTTCGTCTTTTTTTTTCATTCTTACTCTACAGTGCTCTATAAACCTGAAAAGTTTTTTTTTCTTATTAGGCATATTGCTCAGCCACGTTATATGTTATTTAGTTGTAAATTCAAAATAATAACCAGAAGTCTCTGTCGAGACTGAAGCTCTACTGGTTTGTACTTATAGCAAAGGAAGAGAAAAGTTCTTAAGCAGTTGGGAATTGAAACTTTACCACAGCAATAAAAAGAATAATGATCCTTGATTAAGTCTCTTTATGTTCTTAGTATAGTCTACTTGCATGCCACATTATATTATAATCAGACTTAAACTGCAGGAGGAGTAGCATTTTGAGAGTTTTTAACAGAAATTTCTATTTTTAGTTACCATCGCAACACCATTCATCGAAATCAAAAACCGATATACAGAATTATGTATCTTAGTCTACTTGTTTGCCAAGTTATATTGAAATCAGACCAAAACTGTAGGAGGAGTAGCATTTTGAAAGAATTTCACAGAAATTTCTATTTTTAGTAACAACGGCAACAACGTTCATCGAAATCAAAAACTGATATAAAGAATTATGTATCTTAGTGTAGTCTACTTGTATGCCAAGTTATATTGAAATCAGACCAAAACTGTAGGAGAAGTAGCATTTTGAAAGAATTTCACAGAAATTTCTATTTTTAGTAACAACGGCAACACCGTTAATCGATATCAAAAACCGATATACAGAATTATGTATCTTAGTGTAGTCTACTTGTGTGCCAAGTTATATTGAAATCAGACCAAAACTGTAGGAGAAGTAGCATTTTGAAAGAATTTTACAGAAATTTCTATTTTTAGTAACAACGGCAACAACGTTCATCGAAATCAAAAACTGATATTAAGAATTATGTATCTTAGTGTAGTCTACTTGTATGCCAAGTTATATTGAAATCAGACCAAAACTGTAGGAGGAGTAGCATTTTGAAAGAATTTCACAGAAATTTCTATTTTTAGTAACCACGGCAACACCGTTAATCGATATCAAAAACCGAAATAAAGAATTATGTATCTTAGTGTAGTCTACTTGTGTGCCAAGTTATATTGAAATCAGACCAAAACTGTAGGAGAAGTAGCATTTTGAAAGAATTTCACAGAAATTTCTATTTTTAGTAACAACGGCAACACCCTTAATCGAAATCAAAAACCGATAAACAGAATTATGTATCTTAGTGTAGTCTACTTGTGTGCCAAGTTATATTGAAATCAGACCAAAACTGTAGGAGGAGTAGCATTTTGAAAGAATTTCACAGAAATTTCTATTTTTAGCAACAACGGCAACACCGTTAATCGAAATCAAAAACCGATACACAGAATTATGTATCTTAGTGTAGTCTACTTGTGTGCTAAGTTATATTGAAATCAGACCAAAAATGTAGAAGAAGTAGTATTTTGAAAGAATTTCACAGAAATTTCTATTTTTAGGAACCACGGCAACACCGTTCATCGAAATCAAAAACCGATACACAGAATTATGTTTCTTAGTGTAGTCTACTTGTGTGCCAAGTTATATTGAAATCAGACCAAAACTGTGGGAGAAGTAGCATTTTGAAAGAATTTCACAGAAATTTCTATTTTTAGTAACAACGGCAACACCGTTAATCGATATCAAAAACCGATACACAGAATTATGTATCTTAGTGTAGTCTACTTGTGTGCCAAGTTATATTGAAATCAGACCAAAACTGTAGGAGGAGTAGCATATTGAAAGATTGTTTACAGACAGACAGACAGACGGACAGACGGACAGACAGACGGACGGACGACGGACGCATTACTATCGCATAAGCTCTTCTGGTCTCTGACCAGTAGAGCTAAAAATCACAATATATACAGTAAAATAGTACCATATTCTTTTCAAATCTCAAATAGTACCGGTATACATTTTTACTTTGAACTTATTGTAAGCCTGCCATGTCAAATTAACAAAGCAGTCAATTCATAAATTCATATTAATTCATGAAGATCAAATTAATCTAATTCATCCAATTTTTCATAAACAAAACAATACCTTATGTTGATACACATAATGTATAATTGTAAATATTCCTCCCTGAACATGCTGAAAATGTAAATTTTAATGGGGAAAAAATGCCTGGACTCTATCTTGTTCATGGTCTATTAAACAAAACTTTTAAAAAACTTAATCAGATTGTATCATACAAATGTAACCTTTTACTACACACTCAAGGAAAAAATTGTAAATAAGCAAGTTAAGATGAGAAAAATTTCTGTTCTGTTTATAATACAAGACAGATTTTAAAATGATTGACATCTGAACTTATCTGAGAGTGCCTGTTTAATATCAACTGACCAACATTTTCACTGATATCAACTGATTAACATTTTCACTGGTATCAGCTGATCAATATTTTTACTGATATCAGTGAAACAATATTTTCACTAATATCAGCTGATCAACATTTTTCACTGATATCAGCATGATCAACATTTTTATGATATCAGCCGATCAACATTTTCACTAATATCAGCATGATCAACATTTTTACTGATATCAGCCGATCAACATTTTCACTAATATCAGGTGATCAACATTTTTACTGATATCAGTGAAACAACATCACTTTGTCTGAGTACACATGTACTCACCAGGGCACTTTTACCGACACCACCACTGCCTAGTACAACAAGTTTGTACTCCCTCATCTTTACCTGGGACCTGGAAAAACAAAAGGGGAAAACTTTAACTCATAAGCTATCAAACACATTATAAAACTCCATGAACTTAATAAGTTAATCTGGTACTTGTCAAAATAATTAAAATTAATTAAAACTGTACGGTCTAAACAGATAGCCATACCAGGATTTCATTAATGTGGAGCAGGACAGAAAAGCAAGGAAAATCAAAGAAAACAAGAAGATCCTTAAGTCAGAAAAAGAAAGGAAACAAAAAGATCCTTAAGTCAGAAAAAGAAAGGAAACAAGAAGATCCTTAAGTCAGAAAAAGAAAGGAAACAATGGGATTTAATCGTGGAGTGATGCTGCTGTCATAGCAAAATTTTAAAATCAAAATGAAGAAAACTGAAGATCAAATCCAGGGCCCAAATTTCTACAAGGAGATGCAGAATTCAGTCAATTCAGTCTCATTGACAATGATTATATTGTTCACATTCATCCTTGATATATGTGTAGCCTTTACACTTTTCATAAATTTAGTATAGCCTCTGTAGCCCTCTGAAAGATACATCTTAGGGTTTAAAATAATATGAGTGAAGTCAGACAATTAAACAAATACTCATGATTACAGGCAGCCATTAACTAGTTTTTCATGTTTGAAGGAAAATGTTAGGGCTGAAGTCGACTGACAGACTCTGCCTCATTTTCCAAACACACATCTACAGTGTTATAAGCGAAAAATCATAAAATTAAAATCACTGTAGAATTTCTGAAAATTTAAAGCACACTCTTATGATGATGGAAAGGAATTACACACCCTTGAGGCCTTAGCTAAATCTTAGAAAGATCCTAAATTGTTATCATAAACATCAATGTCTTCATCAGCACTAGTATTTAACTACACAATGCTTTAACTTGTCGATGTTTATATAAAAAGTCAAATTCAGGAGTGGCTTTAGGTGAAAAAAGTTTGAAATCCTAAAAATATACATTTAATCCATTCATCATACAGAAGACAAGACTAAACTCCTCGTCAACAGCCACATTACAGAGACATTCTGAGCCTACCTACATACCTATTATCCATATTTATGTAAAAATGAACTCTGGTCAATCGGGATTCAAAAGAAAATAAAACACAAACATAGATCTACATGAAAACAATTAGCCCATTCACAGGCATCTTTAAAACACAACATTCCTCGGAAATTACTCATCGTTTTACAAACTCTGCTGGATTCCTGACTTACGCTTCAGAAACAGGATGGGGATGTTACCGTCAGAGGCGGAAGCGCTTCAAAATGGACGATCGGTTCCGCTTCACTGATTCAATCTAAATGCCTTTACCCCCAAAATCAGAGTACACTTACACCAAATCTACTCTATTGGAAAGAATCTTTAGAATCCAATCCCTTTTTACAAAGTCTGACTGTCTAAAGCTTTTAATCTGCCTGTTGGGGTAAGATGTTTACATGAGAAGTCGCACCCACTTACATCTCAAATACTGCCAAGTTCAGCGTCAATAAGACGTCTTAAACTCCCTTCTGAATAAAGAGCCATAGATAAAAGTTACTAAAAATAAATAGCATTAAATATGCATCGCCGTACACCGTTACTTACCTCTGTAATATGAATAATTGTTTATTTCTGTGACGTCAATTTATAAATGTCGCCCTGATTCTAAATTTGGAATTGTACGATCCCACAATGCATTTCGAAGGTATATAAAATTTAAAACCTTTTCATAAAGCGTTCTTTTTCCGGAAACATCAATATATTTTAAAAACAAAGATTTTTTTTTCTCTTTTATGTTTAAGAGCTAGAAATACTGATTTTTTTCTACCACATATAACAATTTATCAAATAAGTATGAGTAAAATATTTATTCCAAAGTTTTTGGAAAGTAAATCTGCCGGGAGTCGAATTTTATAATTTCTATCTTTGCGCACGCGCAAACTGCCTTTCCCTTTCTGCCTTTTCTCCATTTTCTCTCGATCTGACTTTTTACACATTCACACATTCACTTACATACAGACATTTAAATACTTAAAGCGATACACCTTGATCTTATTTGATCGGCTTTACGCCGAAATGATGAGAAAGTGTGGGCGTGAGTAAATCCCGTGATAGACCACACCAAAAGATGGCATGATGACGTGAACGGATATCATAGAGGCTCCCCATGGGTGGTCAAATGGCCCCTGGGTGCAGCCGTGATGATATTATTCAACCTACTGATCCATCAAACTCACA
Source organism: Saccostrea cuccullata (assembly GCF_032062105.1). Lineage (NCBI taxonomy): Eukaryota > Metazoa > Mollusca > Bivalvia > Ostreida > Ostreidae > Saccostrea > Saccostrea cuccullata. The sequence goes on from NW_026925939.1 coordinate 76,462, forward strand.
CAAAAATAATTAAGTTTACATGAAAATAGTGAGGATATAAGATTGGGCTCGCTACATGGGTTCATTTTGATTTTGTTTATCAAGGTGTCAATGCTAAGGTACTCCGATCGTCAGGTTCTGAAAATCAGGCATTGACTTATTGAAAATGCTCATAAAAATGTCTCTGAATTCTTAGAATAACGTGTTTTTACCCACAATAATTCTTCAAACTTCATCTGTAATGTTAATCATATTATATAGGGAAAATTCATAAATCTCAAATAAATTATCAGGAAATGCGAATAAAAAACATCTAATGTTATGATTATGGGTTATAAGGGTTTATAAATGACAAATTTTTAATTATGAATATATTTATATATAGTTGTTTATTACTTTTCGGTCTTGTTTGACATCTGTAGTTGAAAGTTAATTGTTTTCATTTGATGTTTAGGAAAGACATTTTTGCACATGTTAGCAATATCTAATTCTTGACATCTCTTTCCTGTCTCACGATATCAATGTCATTTACTCATACTTGTTATCAACTTTATGGTTAGATCTTAGGATCGTGTTCTTTGAATTTGTTATGCTTAGCTCTACCTAATTTCAGTGTTGTAAATTAATGTCATACGGATTCCCCCTGTTCTTGCAATGTTCTATCCTTAATTTAATTGGCTGGTCAGTACGAAAGTGGGCGGAGTTGTCAAAGATTAGATGTGAGTGAGTTTGTAAGTGAGTAAATTTTTAGGAAAATTCTTTGTTAAATTCAGTTGTTCTAAATTGCATTTGTGAAATTCATATTTTGGACTTACAATAAATTCTAAACTTTAAACCTGACTTATCAATTGACAATTTATTACATGGTGGAGTGTTATATACATGCGTATAAATTATATGCGTATAAATGCATATTTTTGATAAAGACAATTTGTTAGTTTCTTAGATGTACTTATGATTTAGGTATTGTTTAAATATTATAATTGATGTACTGGGAATTTGTAATTGAAAATTAATTGTTTTATTTGATCTTCAGAAAGAGCACTGCTGCACGTGTTTGTAATTTCTCAAACTTGACATCTCTCTCTCCATCCCACGGTATCGATGCTATTAGCTCATAATTGTTATCAGGTTTATGGTCAGATCTTAGACTGGTGTTTCTTTGAATTTGTTATGCTTACTCAAATTGTTTCCTGTGTTATAAATTAATGTCATTGAGCTTTCCTCAAACTTTTCTACTGTCTTTTAACTTGTTTCATTGGTTCATTTATAAAATGTGGGAGGAGTTGTCAAAGATGAGACGTGCCTGAGTTTATTTGTAATTCACTCTCACTTTAGGAATTTTTGTGTAAAAATGTGAATTTTGATTTTGTACTTTTGGACTTGAATAAATTCTAAACTTTAACCAGGAATTATCATTTCAAAACAATATAATTATTACAGGAGAATCTAAATAATTTTTTTTTGGACTTTTTATTATTACGTCATGGATTATAACAGTTCTGAATGTTTTGGATTTTGTTCCCCAAATCAGACCGTTCTCGAAATGCCAGCAGATAGTCAACCAGTGACCTCCCCCGTAGCGATTTCTACTAAAATTGAACTTACTAAATTTCATGGCTACACCAGCGAAAATGCCAAGAAGTTTCTGGAGGAATTTGAATCTTTCTGCACTTTGCAGAATTTGAAGGACAATAGTAGAATGATAGCCGCATTTCATTTGCACCTAAAGGGGCCAGCACTTGTGTGGTTTTCTACACTGGAGGCAAGTGATGAACTTTCCTGGACTGTGGTCAAAGATGCATTCAATGCGCAATATCTCAGCAAATCTTTATACGATCCAGCGATCATCGCGGAATCCGCCATATTTGAAGCTTTGACCCTCGAGCCCGGAGCCCACATGGAAGGCTTCCACAGCCTAGTCCTTGAAAAGGGGTCCAGACTGGAGAAACCAGAGAGGGACCTTACAGCAAAATTCATCAATGGACTCCTCCAGCAACTGGCCTTCTTTGTCAGGGCGGCCAATCCGAAGAACCTCCAAGCCGCATTCCAGCAAGCCAAACTCGGAGAGGCTTATGGATATCGCCAATCTACGTCTCCAGTTTCTGTCGCTGCCGTTACACCCAAGGAACCTTCAGCGACCTCTACCAACATGGAGAAGCTTTTGTCGCAGCTTGTGGAACGAATGGACCGCCTAGAGGCCAGGGACCCAGAGAGGAAAACCGCCCATCGCCCAAGACCAGCACCAGCCCACCCAACTAGGAATTCCCGATACGTGTGTTACAATTGCACTGGCCCAAACCATCGACAGGCTGAGTGCAACTGGAACGGAAAGGGACCCCGCGAACCATCCGTATTGTGCCAGATCTGTGTAAGCAAAACGAACACAGTGCTGCGGCCTGTAAAAAGGTCACCATTGCGGGAAACTAATCGCGCCCAGTCTGCAAAAGGCACCCACAGCCTGTGGCGGTGACAGTGATAGTGCCAGCATTTCAGATTGTGAAAATGTGTTTTGTGAAAGTGTAAATAGTGAATGTGATGAAAATAGTGCTGGGGAATTTATGTACATGCCAGTCAAGATCCAAGGTATGCAAGTTACTGCACTGTTAGATACTGGAAGTAGTATCAATATCATTTCAAAGTCTCTCTTTGATAAATTACCAGTTCAACATGTTAAAAGCAAATCGAATTTTCGATCGTGTAGTGAGCAGACTGTCAAATTGGCCAATAATCAGTCTGTTTGCGTCTTTGGGACAGCCAGTATCTCAGTGCAGACATCTTGTTCGTCTAAGGTACATTCAATATTTGTATATATTTTAGATTGTGCATCTCATCCTTTAATACTTGGTACTTGTTGTTTGATTTCTAAAAAGATTGTGTTAGATTTTGACAAATTTGTAACTTTTAGAGGTCAGAGCAAATGTACAAAAGTTAGATGTAGATCTAGTTTTTCAGTGCCACCCAAGTCAGAAATGTTCATAAGTGGCAAAGTTACCAAAACCAAAATGATAGGTTTACCAGGTGTTTGTTCTGAACATAATTTGTTTTTGAGAAAAGGGTTACTTCTAGTGAAATCAGTTGTTACTATTTCAACAAACGGCTCAGTCCCCCTTAAGATATTGAACCCTGGTGATGAACCTGTGTTTGTACATAAAGGATCAATTCTGGCTCATTTCAAACCACTTGAAAATTCGTTCCATATTCAAACGATAGACTTGGACAAGACCCCCGTCGAGTGTGCAAACGTAACTTTATCTGACTCCAAGTCAGCTCCAGCAGTGAATCCTCATTCCAATGAACAATTTCTGCTGAATTTCAACTTTGACGATGTATTGAGTGCCAGCGACAAAAAGTCATTAACAGCCTAAACATCATCGACCATACCGATTACCACCTGATAAGAAACAAGTGTTGCGTCACCAGCTTGACGATCTTTTGAGACAGAATATTATTGCACCTGTTCAAGAATGTGAAAATGTCCCTATTACAAGTCCTATTGTGTTAGTATCCAAACAAAACAAACCAAAGGGGAAATTAAACAACTTAACTAAAGATCAGTGTTTGTCATACTACAGGTTTTGTTGTGATTTTCGCTACCTTAATTCTGTGACGCAAGAGTTCCGATACAATATCCCTGACTTACAGGAACTTACAGAATCATTTACAGACAAAGTGGCGAACTTTATCTCGTCCATAGATATGAGCATAGGATTTTTCCAGATGCCTATCTCTGAAGATTCAACAAAGTATACAGCTTTCAATACTTGTTATGGCACATTTAAGTTTCTACGACTTCCCATGGGACTAAAAACCTCACCAAATGAAATAGTTTCCAGTTGTTGATGGACAAGGCCCTTCGTGGTCTTACATTCAAGTCAGTATTGTTTTATTTGGACGATGTTCTCATTTGTTCCGAAACTTTTGAGCAACACCTTGCAGATCTTCAGGAAGTGTTTGGTCGTCTTCATTCTGCAGGACTTAAACTTCATCCATCGAAATGTCATTTTGCGCAACGCAAGTGTGTTTTTCTCGGACATGCGATATCTAAAGATGGAATTCAACCTCCTACCAACAAAGTTGAATTGATTATGAACTATCCCCCTCCAACTAACATTAAAGAATTACGGCGAATCATGGGACTATTTAATTGGTTTAGAAAATTCATACCAAATTATAGCGCCATTGCATAACCTATACTCAAGTTAATGAAGAAAAATGCCAAGTTTAACTGGACTTCTGAACAAACAACAGCATTTACTGAACTCAAGAAGCCCCTAAAGAATTCGCCTGTTCTCAGTTTTCCTCGTTACGACCTGATTTGGTTCCAAAGGACTCGCGCAATGGCAACGCTTCTATGGCCCTACAAAACTTGAACTTTTAGGAATGGTAACTGCGGTATTAGACTGTGCGCCTTACATACGGGGAAGACACTGTATCGTTGAGTGCGATCATCAAGCCCTGAAACCCCTATTTCAAAAGCAGTTAAAAGGTGCAATTTACGAGAGATGGCTAGCAATTCTGCAGCAATTTGACATCGACATCAAATATAAACCAGCTTCAGAAATATGTGTGGCAGATGCGTTGTCCAGGAATCCAGCATTCTCTACAATCCTAGAATAGAGTCCAGAGGAAGATGATCCGCATTTCCCCAGTCTATCCCAAAAGCACCGGTCCGTCGGACAAAACAGGTGAAAATCTTATTGGTCCGATGTACTGACTAGTAAAATCGGTCCGTTTTTCCGAGGTTTGTTTTGGTCGGGTTTTAAATTATATAGTTCTATTTCATCATATAGATGCTTTAATTAATAACAAAACACATTATTAAAAACGTTTCGTGGACTGTGATTGTTTTAAAACCTACTTCCGCCACAATGTCTCTAAAATATTTCGATGGAACAGTACCAGGAAAGAAAAAGAAACATTTCAGTTAATCTTTTAATGTGTTATCTGTTTATTGATTTACCGGGTATATGCTATGAAGTAACATCGTCATGATCATTATATGATAAAAGTTTTGGACCGGTGAAAATTCGTTTGGTCCTGTGAGATTGTGTTAACTGTCTGTCCGAATGTCCTGTGGCGAGTTTTCTTTTTTGCGAAGACTGTTTCCCCTATGTCCCAGAGACACCAACATCGGTAAAATTACCTAACGGGCAGGACTTACACACACTGTTTCCCGGTAATCCAGAAGTTAATTTCATCAAGGCCTCTAGATGTGATTATGACGCTGATACCGAGGACGATTTTAGGTTGCCATTACGTAAGAAACGGCTGCGATCGAAGTCTGCTTATTATGACAAGACCCACAGTAAATTGCAAAGTTCACTGAGGTCACCGTCTGTTCTGAACCATTCGATAAGACTACCGAAATTGACAGTTCCAGCAGTGCAGAGCAAAGTATTTCTTATCAACGTGCTACTGAACCAGACGACCCACAAAGTGTTCGGGAGCAACCTGTGTCCGTTGATAATGAAAACCCTGATTATTTTCAAAACACCACCTTTCTAAAATCAGATGTCATAAAGAAACAACACAGTGACCCAGAGCTAAAATATCTGATAAATTACATTGAAAATGGCATCCTTCCAGATTCACAAAAACTGGCCAGAGACATTCTCTTAAAACACTCAGATTACGCATTAATTGATGGCATGCTGTTTCACTCTCGTCATGCAAAATCAAAGAGAGCCAAAACACTAAACAAATATCAACTAGTGGTCCCTAAAGAAATGATAAAAGACATTTTATACATGCACCACGACTCTCCGCTGGCTGCACATAGTGGCATTCAGGACACTCTGGATAAAATTAAGGAACATTATTTTTTCCAGAAAATGTCTCCAATTGTCAGTGATTATGTTAAATCTTGCCAACATTGTCAGAAAAGAAAAATTTCTCGAATGCTTACTAAATCTGGAGTTACTTCCTATCCCACACCAACCGCGCCTTTTGAAGTTCGGGAGATTTATTTGTATGGACCATTACCCTTATCTACCCAAGGAAGCTCCTACATCTTTACAGCTGTTGACATGTTTAGCAAATATTTCGTTGCTTTTCCTATCAAATCAAAAGATGCCTTGACAGTCGCCCATGCATTTTTCAGGCTTATTACGAGTATGTAGTATGTAGTACAGTTATCAGTGACCAGGGAAGTGAATTTATAGCCAAGGTTACGTCCGAGCTCTGCAAGATGCTGCATATCGCCCAACAATTTACTCCGGCCTTTGCGCACCATTGCCTTGGAGCCTGTGAACGGATACATGCGACACTTGCTGAGAGACTAACATCTTACATATCTCCAGACAAAAGCAACTGGGAAAATTACTTATCATCTGTTGTATTTTCCATTAATTGTTCCGTGAACACTAGTCTAGGATATTCTCCCTATGAGATTGTATTCGGGTGTCGACCAAAATTTTCACTAGTCAACTATCATACAGAACCAACGGAAGTTCCCAAGGACACTGCTACTTTTCTTAGAGACAATTTAAGTAAAATAAACATCATTCGTACAGAAATAATGGAAAATGTACAGAAAGCTAAAGACACAATGTTGAGCAATGCCAATACCAAAAATGCAATCTTCGGCCTTTAACATTACAGAAGAATGACTACGTGTTTGTTCAAAAAGAAAACGCACACAAGCTTCAGAACCAATTTACCGGACCTTATGTTGTACACAATATACCAAGTGCACGCACTGTGTTAATCAAGGACCCAGTCACCAACAAAGTGCTAGATAACATTGTTCACATCAATCGTGTTAAGGAAGCTTTTGTCCGGGAGCCTACTCCCTCTGACTTTTTCAGTGTTGTGTCTGCAAGACAAGTCACAGAGAAAGACCAAAGCTGTCAAACTGACGTGGTTACGACACAACGGGACGTTCCAGAGGTTACATATCCAAAGCGCCCTCAACGGACAATCAAAAAACCACTTCGTTTCCGGGAGGACAATCATGTGGACCCTCGGAATATTGTCACATACACGGCATCTTCTGACAGTGATGGGTTTCACAGAGTCAAGAAAATCTTAGGTCAGCGATACTCTCCCAAAGGATTGCAGCATCTGATCCAGATTGCAGGCGAACCTGCAGATAATGCGTTTTGGGTTGCGCCTTCTTATTTGAACGCCAAAGCCAGGGAAGCTATTCGAAAAAGACCCCCTCCCTTTATTACCTGAGCCATAAATCCTATGTTGTACATTATTAGGGCCCTCAAGGATTTGCGGATGCCCTATAGTAATCACTCTGTCTGTCCGTCTGTCTGTCTCTCTGTCCGTCTGACTGTCCGTCTGTCACTCTTCCGTCCACAAATTTTCTGTTTTTTTCTAATAACTTTTTTTATGGTTGCCCAATCAAGTTCAAATTTGGTATGGTAGTTCAGTAGGCAGAAATACATATTTTGATGCTAAGTTTGGTTCTCTATGTCTTCTGGTTTGGAGCTGGGGTGGTGGGGTAGATTCCTTAACTATGCATAAAAATGAATGGGCAACTTTTTTTATGGTTGCCCAATCAAGTACAAATTTGGTATGGTAGTTCAGTAGGCAGAAATACATATTTTGATGCTAAGTTTGGTTCTCTATGTCCCCTGGTTTGGAGCTGGGGTGGTGGGGTAGATTCCTTAATTTTATATATATAAGAATGCATTGGCAAAGAGAGATAACTGCTGAAGATGTTCCCATTGTAAACTGAATGCTGGCTATGAGTCCCTTGGGATTAATTAGCTTTCCTCCTGAAGAAAATCCAGAGCATTATCTTTATCTGTCACATTGAGATGAATTACCACCTCTGTCTGCAAATGAAGTTTGTTTTGAAGTTAAGTCAATTTGGAATGCTATGAACACTCTGAAATGTGGATTTAAATATAAATTTTTATGATTTATTTTTGTTTAATAGTTATGATTTCATTGAATTCTAAAAGCAAGAAATAGATTAAAGAAGATTTTTTGATTTACTTTTTTTCAGTTTATGTTAATTAACTTTTAAGATAGTTGTATAAAAACCCCATTCTATCATTGATACTGAAAAAGTTCTTATTATAACTTTAGAAGAAAATGATGAGAGAGGTACAATTAATCCTTTGGGATTAATTATCTAGCCTGCTGCAGAAAATTTAGTAGGCTTTTCTTTATCTTTAAGATTAATGAAAACCTTTGTCTGCAACTGCTGTTTGTTTGAAGTTAAGGTCAAGCCTTCATGATATTTGCATTCATTGAAGGCTGGCATTCTATATAACACAAGCTTCATAATTGTTTAACCCCTTAACGGCCAAGTTCGCCTTTTGACGCATTTTTAGCATCACAGTGATTTAACTGTTGGCGTTTTGTAAATAATTGGGATACAACAAAACAGTTGATATTTTCTGAAACTAGAGAAGAAACACAACAATTTTTCTATTATCAGTTTTTCTCTGCGATGTTAAGAAATTATCGTTAACTTGAATTGAACATTGAATATAATTGTGGGAAGTTAGTAAAATTCCGCATAAATGAGTGATTTTGCGCTATCTTCTGTAGGCTGTATCTCACTTACAGCACACGATAAAAAAAGATGAATGCCATATCCTAAAAGCGGGAAATTTTCCCTACATTTTCTCTATTGGACATTGAAAGGTACGACCATCCGTTACAGAAATATTTGCTGTTGAATATTGGAACTTTTTCGAGTAAAACAAAAAAAAAGCACTATGACGTCATCTAACGTTTTACGTGTATACAATGAAATCGTTCATAAGTTCGGTGTGAAATAAATCGATTCTTTCAATATATGGAACAGATTTATTTTTGAAAGGAATTATTTATAAAGAAGAGTTAATATACGAAACGTTTTGAGCCATTACCATGTAATAAAGGAAATTTTCATTAGCTTTAGAATATAAGTGATAGTTCTTGACCCAACGCCCCGATTTCGCGCACCCACTGTTTCAGAAATTCCTGTCGAATTTTGTGTCATTCCTACATGTAGTAGGAATAATTAATCAAGTAATCAGGTATTGTCGTTACCATTTTCTTACTTTTCGGATTTGTCATTAAAAGTTAAAAAAAATATACAAGCTTATAAATTTTTTTTCGAGTCCTTAGGCTAGTATTTTAAATGTACTTGAAAGGAAAAGCTGTCACAACGATGAAACATATTAGGAGTTAAAATTTCGATGAAAGAGATATTTTTGCTATAACGCACAAACTGCATTTATTAAACTGACGCGATTATTTTTCTTACCCTTATCTTTATCTAATATAAAATGAATGTATAGGAACATGAAAATAAAATAATGAATATACACTGTGATATTTAATTTTTAAAAATCGGGAAACTTAATTTCGTTTGAATTATTTCCCTTTCTGTTACCATGGTTGTTATATACACAGGGAGAGAAATAGCACGGAACAGTCATTCTACAAAAACAAGCATGGACAATTAATTTTCTTTTTTTTTCAGGTCACTTACATATTTGCCGTTATAATATCTTAACTATAAATTTTAAGATCGAATTCAGCTCTAAGATATAACATACACGCATGTTTTTTTTTTTTTGTTTTTTTTTTTAAATATTTACCGATATTTATGTAGTTAAAGTTTAGATATGAACATCATGAAGGCCTAATGTTGAAAACGTATTCCACTGCAAATCTTAATGTCGCTTCATTTTTTTTTTTACAAATTTCAAGACGGGATTCTCAGCAGTAAAAGCATTCCTAACAGATTGCGATGAATGTTAAATAATTTTTTTTTATCTTGAATAAAAAAATAAAATCAAATCTATTCTCGAAAAAGAAATGCATGGATCTTCTTTCATAAGTAATCATAGCATATCGCTAAAAATCAATTAACTTCAGGACTGAGTTTGGTCTAAATTGCACGAACAGATTAATTGCAGGTTTCAAAAAGAACTGAAATTTACCAAAAAACCTTATATCATTAATACTAGTTGCGAGTCAGCTATTTATTTTTAAGACAATACTTTTTTAGATATAACAGATTGAATTGGAGAAAAACCTTTACTTCCGAAGTGGTAATTCAGGAAGGATTTTGCATGACAGATATAATTTTTTTTTCATTCTTTGGGGAGCAAAATTCTTCATACTTCTGTTTTATATCCTAAAACAAGCTTTGATTTTAACTATTGCAGAGAATTTTAACTTATAATATAAAAGTTGGAGATTTAACTTCCGTAACCTTAACTTCATTACGACATTTTTACAGAAATTTTAACTTAATTTTGGATATGTGAGACTTCATAAATCATACATTTGTGTCTATACTACGGAACAATGGAATATTAAAATTGTTTTTAAAAAGTAATCGATGCAAGAGTTGTGGACAATTTTTTTCCCCAAGTTCAATGATATGTCTTTAAGAAAATTATGAAACAGTTATTTTTTTCATGATTTATATAATGAATTCGTCCATTTATCGTAAAATGATTGGGAATTACATGTAAGGTCGGGTAGCGAAGTGGGACATACAATGGAAGTACCGTATATACTCGCCTATAAGTCGGTCCGCCTATAAGTCGGTTGTATTTAATAAGCTTGTACATCAGATGGACTGACCTCATAGAAAACCATACTTTTAATAGCTCGCCTATAAGTCGGACAAAGAGTTTTAGACCAGAGATTAACTCCCAAAAAACCGACTTATAGGCGAGTATATACGGTATATGCATTGGCGTCGGTAGCAAATTGAAAGTGGAAGGGGGAAAGTAGAGGAGAAAAAAATATTTAAGTTACCAAAAACTTGAAAAGCGAAAAAAAAATGTCCTGCGTCCTTCACGAAGATCCTATTTCGGGAGGGAGGGAGGGGGAGGGTTAATATCGAACTTCTCTAAGTAAAATTTCTGTCTAAATCTACGATCCTATGTTCATTGTTTATATTATGGCTATGTTTGCAAAAAAGAGGCCCTAGCCCCCCACCCTCCGGTTCCGACGCCTATGATATGTAAATTTGTGTAGCGATTCAGATTCCGTTTCTTCTATTGAGACTTTGAATAAAAAAAATGTGTATCTCTGTATGCTCTACATATGTATCAAATTTTATCGAAGTCAGTAAAAAACTGTAGGAGGGAGAGCGATTCAAAAATTGTTTACGACAATCAGACAGTTGTAAAGCCGAAGTCGAACGGATGAGGTATTGACATTGTGTAATTGTATAAACTCTTTCTATTAAACAAAATTGACCAGCAAAACTAAAAACTAATTGAATGCATGCTTTGTTTTAATAGTAACACCAAATCCTCTGGTTTGGAAACATTATTTGTAAAATTGTTTGTATTTCAGGGAAGAATAAAAGGAGAAAAGCACATATTTTGGCAATTATGGGTCTCAATCGTTGCCATGGCAACCGTGACGTCAAATTACTCTGCATAATCAAATACTTTAGGATCTTACCTTTCAGAAAATATATAGGTTACTCTATGTAAAAGTGACTTGAAAATGTCTAAAATTCTATTTGAACTTTTTTAGGTAATTATGCAGAAAAATTGCAAAATCTCTGGCCGTTAAAGGGTTAAATATACATTCAATGTTAAGTTGTTCTTTACTGCCTAATGTAAATACAAGGATATTATTTTCAGGTTTTTGAATATTCAGGAATTATCTTGAAATTTTAAGAATACAGTTGCTGTTGCTTATTCTTCGTACATTTTTTAATCATTCCGTAAGCTGCACCCTTTTAATTCTACCCCATGGCGGGGCCCTTGCTGACTGGTCAGTTTTCTAGTTATGTGTAGTTTTTTTTTTTAATTCTTGTTAGTTGATTTTGTTTTGTATTTTATTTTTCATTTTGGCGCCTTGTATAGATATTTTGATTTATGATTGGATTTTGAGATCATTGCTATTTGGAGTGAATTATGTTTCACAGCATTTTTGTCCGAGAAGGTAATTTGCTCTAGTTATTTAACTGCAGGAGCTCGTCTCGTGGTGCTGAGGAGATAATTTAATTAAGTTGAGTGACCGACTCTGTGAGAGAGCAATGTTTACTAGCTTTGCTATTAATTACTGTTTGATTGTGGCTGTTTCGAAGTCATCCTTTATCTAAGTAATTATTTTAGCTGCTGTATATCAATGTCTCCACGCTAATTGTTTTGTAAACCATGGTACTTACATGATAGATGGAAGTTTTATTTTTCAATTATTTGTGTCATTACGGGTTATGCCTATTTTTACAATTATAATTTAATATGTTTCTAATGTACAGCTTAATGATAAGTGAAAGTACGAGAACATTGTTTTGAGTTTTTACTCATGTTGTAAATTGTGTGACATTTGTTTATTTTTTTTCTGTGTAATCCTCATTTTTTTTAAATATTAATTTGCATTTATTAACCCCATGTAAAATTGTTTTACAATTTTATTTTCTGTGGGCGGATGTTATGATTATGGGTTATAAGGGTTTATAAATGACAAATTTTTAATTATGAATATATTTATACATAATTGTTTATTACTTTTCGGTCTTGTTTGACATCTGTAGTTGAAAGTTAATTGTTTTCATTTGATGTTTAGGAAAGACATTTTTGCACATGTTAGCAATATCTAATTCTTGACATCTCTTTCCTGTCTCACGATATCAATGTCATTTACTCATACTTGTTATCAACTTTATGGTTAGATCTTAGGATCGTGTTCTTTGAATTTGTTATGCTTAGCTCTACCTAATTTCAGTGTTGTAAATTAATGTCATACGGATTCCCCCTGTTCTTGCAATGTTCTATCCTTAATTTAATTGGCTGGTCAGTACGAAAGTGGGCGGAGTTGTCAAAGATTAGATGTGAGTGAGTTTGTAAGTGAGTAAATTTTTAGGAAAATTCTTTGTTAAATTCAGTTGTTCTAAATTTTACTTCAATCATTTTACAATGCAAAGTGTACAAAGATTTTCCTATCACTGCAAAACACTATTAATCACTTCTAATTTCATATCATGTTAATAAACATTGGTATCTATGGTTAGATGAAAATGAACCTCAATTTTTTTAAATATGTAATTTTAAAATAATTTTTATAGCGTAAAAATTTCGACTTTTTATAAGACCTTTCTGAGAACTTCAAAGGACCTTAAAACACATTGAGAGGTATAAAATGAAAATTGTCACATGAAAAGATTTAATTTTCAAGCTTCATTTTGAGAATTTTTGAATTTAATTATAAATTAAAGAGTAATCCTTCCTGGCTGAAAATCGGATTACCTTAATTTTGAATGAATAGTTTTCGATAGGTCTGAATTTAGCAAGAGTTACTTCACGTTGGCCGCCATATGGCGGAGGTCGAGTCGGTGATTTTACTCTTTGGTTTGTCTTACCAAAGTTAAGATAAATAGCAGAAATATTCAAGGTGGAAAATCTTCATTATTTTTTTTTTTAAACAAAGGAGGCTTCCAAAAATATATACATGTTCTTCAAAGAAATGGTTCCTACCCCCAAAATTGCATACCGGTATAGGCCTATATACATTTATACACTGAATTGACGACGGATTTTCCCGTTATTTCCCATGCAATTATGACAAGAAGCACACGACGGGTGTGACCGGTCGGCAGGGGATGCTCACTCCTCCATGGCACCTGATCCCACCTCTGATGTTTTGGAGGTCCGTGTTTTTGTTTTGTTTTATGGACTTTTGATCTTGAATACTGTATCTCCATGACATATGTTTCATAAAAAATAAAATTGACTGAACAATGAATGAATATGGCATTTGGACCTCCAATATGTCAGCCAACGGGAAAAATAACTCTTGCTAGATTATGGCCAATCGAAGAAAACTATCTATATACCGGATACGAGTGGCAGTATTTTTAAAAATACAAAATTTTCAACATGACAAAAGAAACAGGACAAAAATATATGTTACGTTTTAAAAAAAAAAACCAACAAATTTTGACATTCAGGTCAAATAGAATGTTACATGTAGCTTTCTGAGGCAAAGAGCTAATTCTACCCTTACCGAAAATATTGCCTTCCTGCAAATAGTTGCTGCATTTAGTCTGCAGCAAATATTGCTGCAAACTTGCAGCAGACATTGCTGCAATGTAACCAAGGAAAGCAAGATAGTCTATACAAAGCCTTAGTGTTTGCAGCAAGTTTGCGCAAAGTATGCAACAAGCTTGCTGCAAACATTTTACCATGCAAATGAGGTTTGCTGCAAGTCTGCAGCAAACACTAGATTTTCCAAATATTGAAAGCTTGCTGCAAGCTTGCGGCAAACATCGCTGCTAACTTGCAGCAAACAATTTCCTTATGGTTTCTAAGGTGGAATGCCACACCAATTTTTATTTTATAGATCTTTGAGTCATCCTTTTTGAACAATGGTTTCAGCATGGAAAGGCCGATATTAGCTCTTAATTATTTAATATGAATTTTTTTTTTGTATTTTTTCGGAGAAAATGAAAAAAATTATTTATATCCAAATAATTTGTTTTCGAGTTAAAAGTTTGCTGTAAATGAATGAATCATATATGAATATCTAATAAAATATGTAAAGAAAGGCTGGTTAGACTTTTTAATTTTTTGTATAAAAAATAATTTATGAAAATAAAAAAACATTATTTGTGAATATATTTTTAAACCTATGGATAAAAACACGATAAAAATAGTCACAACTAAGGACAACATGTCTGTCAATCATATTTTAAAAAGAAATTGAAACGAAATTGAGAAATTTTAGCGAAATCAATTTTTTTATATTTGGGCCTAACCCGATCAAAATTAAACTGATCCCGATCAAAATTCACACAAAATGAATAAAATGCTAATTTATTGCCTCTTCATGTATGTACAAAGAAGAAATCTATTTAAATGTCAGGTTCAATAATGTTTTAACCCATATTACACCTAATCAGACTAGTGTTCTTCAGGAAATGTTATTTATTTTCGATAATTGTACAATTATGGTTGGGATCGGTTTATTTTGATCGGGATTGGCCAAAATTAAAAAAAATTATTTCTCTAAAATTTGGTTATTTCATTTCAATTTCTTTTATGAATATGATTAACGAATATGTTCTCACCACTTGTGACAGGTTTTAAGAAGATTTTAACCACAAGTTTAAAAAATATTCACAAATTATGTGTTTTATTTTCATATTTTTTTTTATTTTAAAAAATTTAATATCTATACGGCTTTTCTTTACAATCATATTTTATTTGGTATTCATGTGATGCATTCATTTACAGCAAAATTTTTAAAAGAAAGCATCTTATTTGGATGTAAATATTTTTTTTGAATTTTCTTTGAAAAAATACAAAAAATTTCATATAAAATAATTAAAAGCTAATGTCGACCTTTCGATGCTGAAACCATTGTTTAAAAAGGTTGACTCAGAGATCTATAAAATAAACAGTTGGTGTGGCATTCCTCCTTAAATCCACCACATGTGTCTAAAATGATGCAAGTTCCTGAAGTGTTGATAAACTTTCTTTATGTGTTTAGACAATTCTTCCATACTCTCCTTAATAAAAGTGCATTATAGTATTTTTCTTATATGTATAGATACAGAAAACAAAGAACTTTACACATAATTTTATAATTAAATACATGTATTACAGTTACTAATTTATTTAAGGAATGAAGCTTATTTCAACTTATATTATACGGTATTATAACATAACTTGGGGCAGTTTACGCTTTATAAACCGCGAAGCGGTTTATAAAAAAGCGTAAACTGCCCCAAGTTTTGTTATATCGTATAATATAAGTTGAAATAAGCTTCATTCCTTATAATTTAATTTCAGTGCAGACAATGAGACAATTTTCTTCCAGAATAAGGCTTCACACTGATTAAATTTCAAAAGTAACGTCCAGCGGAGTAATACGTTTTCTGACGTAACTCATTGTGATGTAGGCAAGTTATGTTATACAAAATGGATAAAATCTTTTATCCAATCAAATGACGTGTTACAAGTAAAATTAAATTATTTGAAAGCATATACTAGTTACCATAACTATGATACAGTGTAAATGATTTGGGACCTTTGATACACATAAGAAGCATACGAATGTGATATCAAGATGAGGACTGAAATTCATAATAAACAGATTTAGATTTGACCTGACAGTTACAACAGTTACTTTAACATGATTTTAAGCATAAAACAAAATCAGATCTTACAATTAGATGTTATAGATACCAGTGTACGTACACCTACATCCAGAGTTTTGCAACTGTAATCCTTCAAAACAGTATTTATTCTTAACAAAATACTGAAACATGTACAACTTCAATTCAAACATTTCAAAATGGTGAATTCCGTGTTAACCAGTACACTCTGCATTTCATTGGCTGATTTGACTTGTTTACTGTTCTTGCGAACTTCCTGCGAACATTCAATTTATCTAATGTTTCATGCGAACTTGCTGCGAACATTAAATTGGCGTGTATGTTTCTTGCAATGTTCCTGCGAACATGTTGGGTTGCGAATTTGCTGCAAGCTTGCAGCAATTGCTGCAATGTTTGCCGCAAGATCGCAGCTTGCGGCAATCATCTGCGAACAAGATTTTTTTTTCCTGCGAACAATTTTGTTTGCTGCAAGCTTGCAGCAGACTTGCTGCAGGCCTGCAGCAAACATATCAGTTTGGTAAGGGTATGCATTTGGCCATTTGTGCGATGCGGTAAATTTTCTAGAATAAGATATATGAACAATAACCAAAGAACCATAATTTTTGTCAAATTTTCACAGAGTATCCTTGGCCTTGTTTATACTTTAACTTAAAATGTGACCCTATAACAAGGGGAGATAATTATGACAATGAAACCAAAACTACTTGTTGCTAAACAATTTTTTTCTCAAGAACCACTAGGCAAATATTATCACCAAACTTACAAAGATTAGGATATGTTGATGCTTGAGTTTCTGAGTGAAACCATCTTTGTGTTTTTGGAGACCACGCCTTCCAAAAACGTATTGGAATTCCCATGGGTAACAATTGCGCCCAGTTATTAGAAGACCTATTTTTGTAATCATATGAAGCAGAATTTGTGCAAATTCTTATGCGTGAAAAGAAGAAAATTAACACTTGCTGTGGCCTTCAACTCGACATTTAGATATATCGACGACATTTTGTCAATTGACAATGGTAATTTTCATTCTTATATGTCGATACGATGTATCCTTGTGAGCTTGAGATAAAAGATACCACAGAGTCTGACACATCTGTTTCATATTTTGATATTTTACTTGAAAAAGACCTGCATACGGAGTTTATGTATCTCAGCTGATTCCGCCGATACGCAACAGCATGCTCTACGTATGAACACAAATTCTAAAACGAGGTAAATTATTGACAAACAAGTTGATGAAACAAGAGTCTTGTTTAAAATTATCATTTCGTAAGTTCTGTATGTTCGATACAATGACCTTGTCAGTTATTTCCCATTCATGACAAGGAGCACACGGCGGGTTTGACCGGTTGGTAGGGGATGCTCACTCCTCCATGGCACATGATCCCATCTCTGATGTTTTGGAGGTCTGCGTGTTTGCTCTCCTCCTATTTTGTATTGTTTTATGGAATTTTGATCTTGAATACTGTTCGTTATCTCCATATATTTCATTGAAGCTTAATTAAAAATTGTTCAAGCATCTAGGCATCATCCTGAGGCAAAGGGCGTGGTCTCAAGTTCACTCCAGAGCCAGTACAAGGATTCTGAAATTCTGTCAGTTTCTGAAGATAAGGACCTCATATAATGTTAACTCAAAAGTAAGTCACGGTGACCTACTTTTTAAAAATTGGGGGGGGGGGGTGAATGATTTTCAAGGCATATTTCAAACAGTTTAATGCTTATGATCATCAAATGTGAGTTGATGCATATCTTGGGTCCTCGGAGTATGTCTATTAAAAAGTACGTCACTATGACCTTCTTATTGAACTTTTTGGCCAATCATTTTCAAAACATTTTAGGTCATAACCTCTCAGTATTGAGAGGTTAAGTATTATTAAATCTTTTGAAGTGGTACATGCATCCTAGGGCCATAAAACAAAATTATTTAAAAGTAGGTCACAGTGATCTACACGTACTTTTGAACTTTGAAGGCATTCGATTTCGAGGTATATTTTGGACATTTTAAGGCATATAATCATAAAACTTTGTTGGTTGATGCATCTTGGGTCCCCCAAAATACTAACTGAAAAGTAGGTCACCGTGATCTACTTTTGAAATTTTATCTCTATTATAATGTATAGTAGGGTATTTTTATGTGGAGTGATTATTTTGGGGGTTTTACGATTTTTTCCTATTGTACACATGATGAATAAGTGTTATAAATATAATTTGTGAAAAAATGTTCAATAAGCGCCGGGGTTGAATATTGGAGGGGGGTGTCCTGTCCACAAGTACCTGCGGCTATGATTAAATATTTTAGGTATTTATAAATAGGCTGAAAATCATCCCATTTTGATAGTTAATTTACAATTTGGATCCCCCGAGTATACCCACTGAAACATAGGCCACAGTGACCTACTTTTCAATTCATATGGCTCTAACTAAATATTTCAAAACTGATTGCCTCAAAATCAGCAAATTAAATTTGTCTGTGGATACATCTTGGATCCTCGATCAGAGAACATGGAGTACGTCGACTGAAAAGTAGGTCACTAAGACATACATATTATATATTGCTATAATAAAGGGGGACCTATGTCGTTCTACGTGAGAACAGCGTTATTTGACGCCACAATAGCGACGTTTCTTTTATACCTTTGGAATTTTACATAAATGTGTTTGCAACTGTGATAAACATCTAGCCCTAACATTCTTTAAAGTCAATAGCGAACATAATTTACAAAAGGAAAATTTATATATAATTAAAAGCAGCTTTATTTGATTAAATTTAAAAATTAAACGATACTTACCAAGTAGAAGTTTGATTGTAATTCTCCGAAGTATACGTCAGTATTAGAGATCAGGTGAGATTGCAAAGCAACTCCCAGAATTCAATCTTTAAAGATGTTGTGACCACAAAACAAAACTCTCAATACTGGGTGGGTGCGGTGTGGCACCTGATCTCTAATACTGACGTATACTTCGGAGAATTACAATCAAACTTCTACTTGGTAAGTATCGTTTAATTTTTAAATTCTCCATCAGCATACGTCAGTATCGAGATCATGTGAGAGATTTAAAGCGTGGTCACGACATTTTATTAAGCAATTAGTCAATTAAGCAATATGTCTTAATATTGCAGAAACCATTGACAATATGTAAAATTTACCAAATTTATTACAGCAATCAATTATCAAAACATGTTAAGATTTATCATCAGTTACTGTAGAATATTTTGATAAAACTGACAGTCCAAAGTTATCACATTGAACAGTTCTGTTATAAATCTTTTGAAATGTTCCCGAATTAGACCATCCTGCAGCATTCATGATGCTGGTGAGCGACAGTCCCATAGACTTAGCGGCACTTGTTGCAGCAGAACGTGTGCTATGTGCACTGAAAATGTTTGTGTCAATTCCAGCTTCTGTCATCACTCGTTTGATCCATCGTGCTATGGTTTGACTGGTTACAGCATTATGCGGTTTTCTAACCATTAATAATAATTTGGTGGTATCTCCTCTAATATCTGCTGTTTTCTTTAAATAAAGTTTCAACAGAGAATATACACACAGAGAAGGACATTCTGAAAAATTTTCTTAACACTAAAGGCTCAACTTGAAAAGATGGTCTTGTTTGTTTGAGTAACACATTAAACCTAAATACTACACACTCATCATTTATGTACATATCTTCAATATCTAAAGAAGCTAACGACTGACAACGTTGTCCTGACACCAAAGCTAGTAACATAGTTAACTTAAATGTCACATATTGAAAAGACAAAGTCTCATTTTCTAACAATTTAAGGTATTCTAACACTATATTTACATCCCAAGTAATTCCATATTTTGGCAAACAAGGTTTAATGTTAAATACACCTCTCAAAAATCTTTTAACTAATGGATGCTGACCTACAGGCATGTTATCTACAATAATAAATCCTGACAGAGCTGATCGAGCTGTGTTTATGGCACTGTAACCACAACCCTCTGTCATCAGCGATGCTAAAAAATCTAACACATTAGAAATGTTTGGTATACAACTATTACACTGTACTTCATTTGAATACTGAAACCACTTCTTTATGTACACACTGTATTGTTTACACGTGGAGCCTCTCCATGATTTCATAAGTACTGAAACTGATCTTTCCGATAAATCGAGTTTCTGGAAATTTTCCCTGAAACATGGCACACCATCAGATGAAGTTTTCTTGCCAGAGGATGGACTTTTGTAGGATTGTTTTTCAGCTGCAGCATCGTTTTGGATGGTTTCAGAACAAGTGGTGGTTTCATACACATTCTCAAGATGATTGGATACCAATTCTGTGTGTCCCACAGAGGTGTGACCAGCAGGCCTTCGGCTTTGTCCATCAGGATTTTTTGGCATACTAGTACCCGGTCCGGGTCGATAATGCTAAATGGAGGAAAAGCATACAAAGACAAATTAGTCCAAGAAATTGTAAAAGCATCAACAAAAGATGCGCCAAGTTCATTTCTCCAACTCACAAATTGTTCTAACTGTTTGTTAAGTCGAGATGCAAACAGATCAATATGTGGTTTAAAATATACACAAGTTAAAGTCTTAAAAAGTTTTTCGTTCAACATCCATTCTGTTTCATCTCGAACCATCCTACTCTCCCTATCTGCCACTACATTTTCAACACCTGGTAAATGAACAGCTGTTAACCACATATTATTTTTATGCACTAACACCCATATTTCTCTGGCTTTATAGTTACATGCAGTGGACTTTGTACCACCCATATTGTTAATATATGCTACAGTGGTAGAATTATCACAATAAATTTTCACATGTTTATTACACAATTTTTCAAGAAAACTTTGTAGGCCTAGCAAAACAGCATGTAATTCCAAAAAGTTAATGTTAGGCAAGTACTGTTTTTCTTCTATGGACCAATGTCCTCCTGTAGAAACGCCACAGTATTCTGCCCCCCAACCTATTCCTGATGCATCAGTAGTAAGTGTTTCACTAATAGTAAATTATACACATTTGTCGAATGGGAGCTTTGATACCACTTTTTATTTGTATTGACCACCATTCTAAATCTTGAAGTGCCTCTGTTGATAATGTCATTTTTGAATCAAAATTTCCCTTGTTACATTTAAGGGCTATGGCCTTTTCTCTCTCAAGTATTTTAGTGTATAACATTCCCAAAGGAATTGCTACCGAAGACGAAATAAGAACTCCTACTAGTTCCGCAACTTGTCTAATTGAGTATGATTTCTTTGAACAAAATTTTTTATAAAGATTGTTAAATTTCTTTATCTTCTCTGGAGTGAGGCTGATTGTCATTGATTTAGAATTCAAAACAAATCCTAAGAACACAAGTTCATGTGTAGGTACAACCATAGATTTTTCCTTATTGATTTTAAAACCTAATTGTTCAAAGAGTTCTTTTGTATCTTGAATATTTCTTGAACACTGTTCATATGTTTCTCCTTGTAAATAGGAATCGTCGATGTATGCAACTGACACATGTCCTTTAGATCTGAGTGAAGCATACACAGGCTTTAGGAGTTTTGTAAAAAGCCTGGGTGCACTTGAAAGGCCATTTGGTAAACAAGTGTACTGATACAGGGTTCCTTTCCATATGAATCTGAAATATTTTCTGTCAGAGAAAGCTACATTCACAGTATAATATGCATCACTTAGGTCCACAGAACCCATATAACATCCAGGTTGAATTAATCTTAAAGCTGTACACAGTCTTTCCATTTTAAAATGAGCATACTCAATGTTTTCATTTAGTTGTTTTAAGTTCAAAATAACTCGATAGTTACCATCCTTTTTTGGACGTAAAAACACAGTCGAGATATATTCACCTGCAGAGTGTGAAGCTATCTCCACTACCCCTTTAGCCATTAGCTTTGATAACTGATTGTCTAAAGCAACTGCCTCTGCAGCATTAAGTTTAGTTTCTCTCACTGAACATTGAACAGGTAAAGAAGTGAACTCTAATGAATATCCTTTGACAGCATCAAGGATGTATCTATCTTGTGTAATAGATTTCCACACAGGTAGAAAATGGCTAATTCGCCCAGCATGTTGAATGTCACCTACCTTCTCTACTTCTGGTGGGACGCAGATTTCTTCGTGTAGCTTTTCTTTGTGTCGTGA
This sequence comes from Saccostrea cuccullata, assembly GCF_032062105.1. NCBI lineage: Eukaryota > Metazoa > Mollusca > Bivalvia > Ostreida > Ostreidae > Saccostrea > Saccostrea cuccullata. The sequence goes on from NW_026925939.1 coordinate 98,612, forward strand.
TTGTTGTGGTGGTAGTTCCTGCTGTAATTCCCCAGCTGGTAGTGCTGGGGTCCTCTCCCTAAAAAATTTGTTTTAGCTCTTTCTTTGAACTTTAGGCGAGGATTGAATTTCATTCTCGTTTTGGAGCTTTTGTCTTCATACGCTACCTTGTTTGCCATTTTGTTATGTTCAGTAATGTTTTTCATTTTGTCAACCACATCATCACCAAACAAGTATGCTGTGATTTCAGTCTGACTTGTGCACAGTTTCTTATATTCTTGTTTCATGTTGTTTTTAATACACGCTTTTCTGTGCAAAGAAATCTCAGTATTAGCAGAGGCCAACATGGCCACGCCATCGAGTAGATCTTTTGCAGCTTTGTTTTTGTCAAAGTCATTGTTAGGTTTCAGCAAACTATCTACCACTTTGATCACCGGACCAAGTCCTTTTAATAAGGTTTTCTGAATTTTATGTACCTTAACATCCGTCGATCTCGTAGTTTCGTTCATGCAGTAATTCCACACAAAATCATTCACTCGAGGAAATTCCAACTTACAGTTCTCAGGTCGTAAATGCTTATCAAATTGAAATAAGTCATTTTTCTTCGAATCCTCGAGTTTGTTAACTAAAAACTTATTAACTAAGTCTGCCAATTTAGTAGCAACACCATCTGACGTTTTTTCCTCTACAATATAGTTGGAAACCGCAAACAGATGATTCAGATCTTCCTCCAATCTCCTATGCAGAGTTGTCGTTCGTTCCTCTCTCAGACACCTCTGCAATGGGCTCACGTCAAGATTTTTGACACAACGTATAAAACGTGATATTTGAAGGATTGTTTCAATTGAAATAAATAGTTCTGTATTGATTTAGTAAACATCTATCTCAAAACTCAGACATAATCATAGAAATTGAATTATAATGAATTAAAACAAACGCACTATTTCTCGTATTTAACACTGTGTATACGCGAGCCAACCACAGAGGTGAATGTATGAGCCGATGGTAGAGAGTGATCTTCCTCATGTTTATCCGAGCCGCCATTTTTGTTTCCTTCTACGTCACATCCGCCCAAGTCTGAAGGCCCCGCCTCCTTTTGACTGACAGCGGGTAATTTTCCACGCGCGGTCGACTCTGACTCGCTGCTGATCTTAGCCTTTTTTGACGCATTTTCTGTAACGTTTTCAGACTTTCTTTTGGCTGAATTTTTTACCAAATCCGAATCACTCTCATCTGTCGACTCTGCTTCCACATAAATCATATTGTTAATTGCATCCAAAGATTTTTTCATGGCAAGCATCGCCAGATTTTGGTCGACCATGAATTTCTTAAACATAGTCTCTGTCACAAATTCAGTGTTGTTAACACGATCTTGTTTCTCATGAGTCTCTTGCGTAATTACGCAATCTAGCACCCTTGCGCTAGTCCCCAGAGAATCATCGTCTCCCCACTTATGGGTATCTTGCGACGAATGTTCATTATTAAGTGCATCTCGCTTACGAGATTTCATTGCACCTTTATGTACATCTTGCTCATGATGCGTGTCTGACTGTTCTGTAGACATCACTTGTGTAAGAAAATCCCCCAAAATGGCGTCGGAGCCTGAAGAACGCTCCTCGTCCATTATTGAACTTCGTCAATGTGTAACTGCACAGTTCAAATAACCGTTTGAATTTACCGCAAATGTTCCGCACTAATTCACTGTCCAACTAAATCGTAAAATATACTATAAATATCACAAAATAAGGTAAAATCCAAATAAAATATAGAGCGTAAAATTCCACGATTGATCGAATCTGGGTCAAACTTCGCATTAAATTCTGGGAGTTGCTTTGCAATCTCACATGATCTCGATACTAACGTATGCTGATGGAGAATAGAGTCTGTTGATATTAGAATTTTCTTCCGTTGGTTGATATCTAATAGCATTTTAGTTATGGAAAAACATCTCAATACTATGCTGATATAAAATATCTCAATACTATGCTGATATAAGAGGTAAATATAAAATCGACAAAGAAAGCGTCCTTAATCAGGAAAATATGTTTATCTTATGAATAACATTAATTGTATTTTCTTGATAAAGCTAAAGACGAAATTTAAAAAAATGTATACTTGTACCTTTATTTGCTTATCGATTAGTAGATTTAATATTGTAATGCCATTCCTAAAGGTGTTGTTTGTTGACGGGAGGGGGGGGGGGCAGAATGATTGGAATCAAGATGAAAAGATTAAATCAGTGTATAAATTGTTACTAATCAAAACAGAATACTATTTTAGCAAAGAGTTTCATATTCAGATGTTCGTCAGTACCTACTTAAGTTTGTCTTATTGCGGATAGGTTAATAGTATGACACAAGAGTACGAAATTTATAGAAAACTACATTTCTCTCGTTTATTTTATCATAAAAGTAAAGTTTTTAATTTAAGAAAATGAAAAGATAGTTCATTTTTTCGAAAGAAATGAATTCCAACATTTTTACACAAAAGCTTCTAAAGCTATTACCTATTATACAAAACAGAATTTTAAAAATACGACAAGAAAAATGGGGTGATACTTACATTGTGTTCCATTATAATTTTTCATGCAGTATGAATTATTATGAATTTGCCTTCATTTTAAAGATGCATGAAAAAGGTAAATACATTTTGATATTGAATGTGATTTGACATCTTTGTTTTCTTTTTAGCGATTTTTTTTTTTTTTTTTGTAAAAAAAAATGATGTCTGAAATAATCTATTTTTAGCATATCACAATGTTTTTGCACCTGTGTAAAAATTAGCATGTAAATAAACATTAGAGGAACTAATTTGATTAAAATCATCATTGATTGTAAGTTGATGTACTTTGGGTCCTCGGAGTAGGTCGACTGAAAACTAGGTCATGATGACCTACTTTTGAAATTATATGGCTTTTATATTAAAATATTTCGGTTACTTATTAGTTAATAAAAATCCATTTCTTTTCAGTTGATGCATTTTGGGTCCTTTTTTGGTTTACGACAACTGAAACGTTGATCACCGTGACCTATTTTTGAGGATCCTTCGATGTCTGCTCTTCCTATCACTGTGAAGCAGAATTCACCAAGCGTTGGCTTGTTCACCCACTAATAGGGAACGTGAGCTGGGTTTAGACCGTCGTAAACAGGTTACTTTGAAATTATATGTCTTTATCTAACTAGAGGTACTGTGAGCGATGAGCTCACTAAATGATACCCCCAGCCTCCACATAGTTATAATGGCAAAGTTCATGTTTTGCTGTGGCCGTGAAACCCAAAATATGTGTCGGATCAAAAAGTAAAATAGGAGGTGCACAATGGCAATATGTAATAAAGATTCTGTGAAAGTTTTATCAAATTTCATTCAGTGGTATGAGAGGAGTTGCGGATAAGAGATGGGTACCCCAAAGCGTAACAGATGGACGGACGGAATTAACGATTACTATATACCCTCCCGCTTTTCAAGCGGGGGTTATAAATATTTCAGGTACTAATTGGCTAAGAATCATCAAACTTTGTCAGACATGCTTGGTCCTCGGAGTATGTTGACTGAAAAGTTGAATAATATAACCTATTTTTGAAATCTTACATTAAAATAAAATTTTTGGTACTAGCCTAACTGGCTTAGAATCACCAAACTTTGTAGATTGATGCATCTTGAGTACACAAAGTTAGTCGACTTAAAAGTAGGACATTGTTACCTTTTTTTAAATTTAGACCTTAATTTAAATATTTCAGGTAATAAGTGGCTAAGAATTATCAAGCTTTTTTCATTTTATTCATTTTGGGATTATGTCGACTGAAATGTCATACTTTCGAAAGGTAATGTTTAATTTCGATATTCTAAATACTACTAGTATCTGGTTTATATCATCGAATTTTGTCAGTTTATGCATCGTGGCTCCTCAGATTTTGTCAAGTCAGCAAAGTCAGCAAAAACAATCAATCACTAATTAAAATTATGACTAGGATTTTTTATACTCATTGTTACTGCATTATTTAAACACTGAATTTCTACGGATTTTTCTGTGTACTAGTATTTTCCGATCATTAAAAAGGGCACATGGTGGGTGTGACCGATAATGGATGCTCACTCCTCAATAGAACCTGACTGCGACTCTGATTTTTTTGTCTGTGTTCGAATACTGCTCCTTATCTTCGTATATCAAACTAACAGGGAAAAAATTTAAAAAAAAATCCTCTTAAGCCATGATTTGTCAAAGAAATATGAATGTAGATTCAATTTTGTTTAATTAAGTTTGTCCCAATGTTAGTTAGGACCACTTAAATATATAATCTTTTCAATACTGAACTGGTGTCTCTGTCATGTGTTCAGGTGAGCTATGTGACCCATTGACCTCTTGTTTGTTTGTTTAAATAAAATCACAAAATGATATCTCGTGAAAAATGGATAAGAACTTGTTCATGTTCTTTATGATCCTTTTGTGTTAAACAATATAAAAATATGTTCAAATCAAATCACTGAAAAATGAAAAATAATAAAAATAGTAATAACAACAGTTATAAGCCTATAAATGTACATATTGTAAAATAATCCTAAAAATCTTTTCTCTGTTTTGCTTTTACTTTTCAGTTATCAAAATAAAGAACAATAAAAACATTCTCGTTTCCAATGTGCACTGTGTAATTAACATAACCACAAATAGCCACATCAGCTTATAATGACTGAACAACTTGATTACGAAATAACCGCTATCCTGCTTGGACTCAATACATATTCATCTAGAGATCCTGGTCAAATCCCGGGGGAGGATGTGAAGAGCTTATAACGAAACACAGAAAATTATAAACTCACAATAAATCCTCATGTCTACATCCTTGAGGATCCTCGTGTTACTGGGTTATACTCTGGACCCCGCAGGTAGGTGACCGTTTTATTGTATACTGACTATATGAGTTTATAAGTTACAGTACACTTTATCTTGACAAGTACGTAGTATCAAGAGAAGTGGCCAAACAAAATAACAATAGAAAATGCTCATTGAAGGGCTGGTTGTCCCCCTTCTTGTCTCTGATGTAGCATATATACTAAAATAATGGTGATTCAGTAATGTAGTACAAAATGTTTGATTTTGTACGAAAGTTGGAATCTTGCATATATTAGTCTTAACCTTAACCCAGTTAGTTTATGTCGATACCTTCCGGAATTAGGCAGATTACCTCTGTATCTTTCAAGGAAACTTCAAATTTTGAAATATTGACTTTAACCTTAAAAATACAAATAGCTGTACATGTGTATATTAAGGACATACGCAACGTAGTTTAAACACTTTTATATTTGTCCATGAAGTTGAAGAGTTCCAATACTTGATGGAATTGTGTGCTCTACATGTATTTTAATGTCTGTATATGGTTTTGTACACTTCTTCTAAAACAATTTTGGATAAGAAATCAAAGTACTCAGAAGTACATAGAGCCGGGCTCATTTACAGAGTAGAATGAATTTCTTACATGAATCACGTTTATATTCTGATGAAAAAATTACTTTAAAACTATCAATATAAATGGTAAGACACTGACAGTGAGTTTTTCAATCCTAATACCACGGTCCGATTTTGTCAGAATCAGAATTAATCTGGTACCGCAGCTGAATGTAAACATACAGGCCAGTCTGGTTCCCTCTCCTGCTTTACCTCGTATGTGTAGAGAACTATGGTAACACTGATTATCAAAAATCCTTACGCTAATGAACTATGTTCTTTGACTTATGAAGTTTTCAAAGTCATTACTACTAATGTTTATTTTATATAGATAAAACTTCGTTTTATTTTTGTTGCTTTATTTAGCGTTTGTATTATCTCAAAAGCGGTTGAGAGTAAGAACAATATTTTTGCACGTAACTTTAAAATGGCGACTATGGGGTCAACATCCTGCCTTGAACAGGATCACATAAGCCGGCAATTGCTCTTTGAGCAATAAGCCCGGCTAAAAACATGCATCAAATATATGCAGTAATTTTTACATAATTTTCTTTGAATCATCCAAGAATTTTCATCAACTGATATCTTTTTAGAAAAACCCCTGGTAATGCATGCTGATTTTTTGGGAGTTGAACTATGTTCAATCTGCCATGGTCATCACGTATTTAACATGCGCAGTAATTTGTGTTGATTACATAGAGACGAAAGCGAGGCTACTGTGTCAGCTGATTTACTCCGATGATATTCAATAGAAAATATGCATAAACATCCGCGACAAATAGTTCGTGTCATTTTCTCCTGAATTCATCTAATTTTCATATTGTAAGTAAATCTAATGATAAAGTAATCTTATTTTGAATATTAGACTTCGTTCAAAGTACATATGTAAAACTAAATTATAAAGAACCATGAAAGTTTTTCGTAATGGAACTCATTTTTAATGTAGCGTCATACACTGAAAGAGATACGAACGACAGCTCTACATACTGGCGCCAAACGTTAAATTTAGTCTTATTCAAACTTTTCATGAACATTTTCTTGGTTTCATTGAATTCGTTAATGCATAAAAACTTAGGAAACATGCGTATTTATTACTTAATCCGCAGTATCACTTGCCAAAAGCGGTAAAACTAGTGCTCTGTTATACATATTCAAACCGAAAACGGACACCGGTGTTTTCGTAAAATCGCGATTAAAAACAACAAAATGAAGTATATTTTTTTTAATAATTAAGGAAAACCTCATTTACATACCAGATAATTTGCACGCACACAAACTCTCATATATACCACTGTTTTTATGTTTTGTCAATAAATATTTGTTTTTAACTTGGTATTGCTCTTTTCCTCACACTATAAAAAAAGATTAAGTTCTAACGTACTCCTTGTATAATTTTCGTGTAATTGAAATACATTTTTATTCACAAAGAAGTTTTACAACAAACCTGTTAGCTCTTAAAAGGATGCTGTGTTAAAATCCACATTTTATCAACATTGATATTATTCCTGCGAAACTGAAATTTTCATAATACATGGGTAAAGGTGCAGAGGAAAATATATTGCAAATTTGAAGACTGTGAGCAGTGATATAAATGATCAACCGCCTCTAATATGAATATAATGGCAGTGTGCATGTTTTGCAATGGGAAACCCAAAATATGTGTAAGATGAAAAAGTAATAGAAGCACAACGGCAATATGTAATAAAGATTCTATGAAAATTTTGTTCAGTGGTGTTAGATAAGTTGCAGATAAGAGATAGGTATACCTAAAGTGTAACAAACAGATGGACGGAAATCACGATTAATAAATTCCCTCCCGCTTTTCAAGCAGGGGGTATAAAATAGGACTAATGTAGACAGGCAAGCATTATGGCCCATGCATTTTTTTTTGCTATTCAATGTCTCTGAATTTCTTTCTCGATCAAGATTGTTCCAACTCAAAAAATGTGAAACAGTTGTCTGTATTTGAAAAAAAAACAGACATAATAATAATTAATACATGTAATATTGTTCACTCACTAAACCTCCCGATCAAATATTTTATTTACACCATGTTCAACTCCCATGAGTGCTTTCAGTACTTTGATTTGTCTATGAACATCTGATGACACTTTAATCTTAAATCAAGAATATCTTGAAAAATCATCTGTAGGTAAGGTACTTTGCGTATGTCCTTAAAAGCATGTTATAAAGAAAGGGTAAGGGATAATGACAATTTTTTTACTGACATTTAAGTGAATTGAAGTTAAGAATGAATTTAATACGCTTGGTTTAAGTTAACTATCTCCTTTTCCGACAAAACGCATATTGCCCTCGAACTCAGTCAATAAATGTATAATTTCTTATTTAGCTCGCCCGAGCCTGCGTCAAATGTCTTCATTTCCATCCATGTATCATGTGTATGGCGAGCGTAAACTCTTCGCACGCTTAATCTTTATATACAAGTCTTCTACCGGGATAATTGTAACCAAACTTAGAAAACCTACGTCCCTGAATCCCTGAATAATGGTTATTCGATTTCGAGTTAAAGCAATAAAAACCCATCCAAGGGAGGTAATACATATTGAGAGAAAATCCAACAACTGATGGAAAACCACTGTACCATGGAAGACAAACCTTAAAAAAAAGGCACTGTAGTTTTTCTTCACCGAGTGTAATTTAAGCCAAAAATTCCATACAATTGTCAGATATGCACTAAAAAGGCTGCTTTTAAATTTTGATATTCGTCATGTTTTATTATTGCATTATGTAAATCTGAACCCGACCTTCTCAAAATACAATTTACAACGTGAAGCTGTTATAACAGGTGGTACACAACAGTTACATAAAACGACAATATCACGTGACAAAATAGATGAATAGACAAAATAGAATTAATACATCTAAAATATCTGTGATTGAAAAAGTTTGTATTGTCTACACAGTAATTCTGAGAATATATCTATGATATTTGCTCTTTTTACAGAAAAAAAGATGTTCAATATGAACAGATACACAAAACATGCAAAAGCTTAATAATTATAATAAATTATTTAAAACAAATCAATATGGACTTGTTAAATACATATAACAGAATGTCAAATTATTTGATTATCAAACATTGCAAAATACAAGCTTGAATCAATATTTGCACCCTGTAAATTTCGTAACTGATCGATCATTAGAGTCGAGTGTTAGAACACGCGGGCGTCCTAGTTATTCCCCTGACCAGCGATCCGTATACTTTTACACAATGGTTCGGTTTAATCCCCACCCGTTCCCCTTAACTGATTT